>NC_091930.1:22512236-22794736 GCF_041260155.1 Ptychodera flava | reverse complement strand
GTTCCGAAGTTGCCGACCAGCACGGCGAAAACTGACGAAAACGTGGCTGTCAATGCAGAATGTCAAACAAACTAATCAAGTTGCACTCAGTAGCATAAAAATAAAGGGAATGTGCAAAACATGAGTTCATACCATTTGATGTGAGGGTTCCTTTTTGATACCTTTGGTAGATTGCCGAGATTGATTTCACAAAGCCACGTCCTATAGTGAGGACTCTCTCCCCTGCAAACAGGAATGTTTTCATTTTCTGGAAGTTAACAGTAAAGTTTATATCCCGTTAGATTATCCCGAAGAGATTGTTATGTGTAATCATATGCTTTTTGAAAAGGCTCGACCTAATTATATATGCAGGAAGCAACGTGCCACGTCCGAACATCATAAAATGTGTACTGACCTATTGTTATAAAAACAAACTTTCTCTTATTGTGCAAAGCGAAAATCGCACTAAGACATTGAGCTCAAACGTAGGCAAGATTTATTTAACACTGAGATATCAAATATTGTACTAATTTTCAACTACGCCAAAATCCACTCCTGTCTAGTTATAGAGATTTTTTTGACAAGTATCACTTGAACGGCAAAAATGTAAACACTTTGAGTATCTGTTAAACAGTCCGATCTACTTACTTACGGACGTTATGAAATTAATGGTGAGGTTTGACTGGATACAAAAATAGTGTGTACGGATACGCTAGACTTTATTGTTCTGACATTTCAAAACAATTGTAAACGATTTCCTGTCAGATTGTATTTTAAACAAACAGAGCCTCATGTGTTGCTAACGAGGGAGGCAGAAGCTTAACGTAATGATTTAGTATACATAGTGTATACATAGTGAGTGTAAGTCTTTCTTGCATTTAGTAGTTAATGGAATGTAGTCTCAACCAATACAAAGCGAGATCTATTTACAACACATGACTGCCGAAAGGGAAGAGTAATTATCAGTATTCGACGACGGCATCCATATGTACCCGTCAGACGTAAACAGGGATGTCGTTGTGTAATATTGTTTTTTTTTTTTTGAGAAAATGTGATGCACACATTAAAACATATCGATTATATATAATTCTGGTATTTCCCAATCCTCAGAACTACTCTATGCATATTCCCCTCCCGTCCTTCTCTCTCTCTCTCTCTCTCTCTCTCTCTCTCTCTCTCTCTCTCTCTCTCTCTCTCTCTCTCTCTCTCTCTCTCCCCTCGAAAAAATATTAAATAAACGCCCTGCTATATAAAGCGCTGTTAACTTGATACACTCTTACTATATGTGTGTGAGACAAGCTGACTTAAACCCACTTACTTACCCTGAGTCTGCCTCGACGGGGAAGAAACACGTGTTTCATTTTGATGTTGGCTTCAGCAAAAGGAAGTTCAACAGAAACGTCACAGCCGTCCACTTGTAAAGACTCGATGGCCATTTCGATATCAAGACACCGTTTTGACGTCAGAAGCTGTTACCTTGGCACGCCCTAAACTCCTGTTGATATGTGCCAATAGCAGACTGAATGATCTTATATGTACATTGACTTTGTATCCACTATGCGTAGGCTTCAGGATGTCACATGAGTCCCGCATGCCTGAGTATCCACTCAATCTAGATAGAACCAAAGTTCAATGCATGTCAGCAAGTCATTTTACTAATTGCGTTTACCTTTCGTTACAATGGGAATTTATGCAGTCACCGCTGTGTAACACTTTGTGGAAATTTGAATTTGTTTGTCAATCATAGTTTAAAACTGTTTTAACAGTGCAGAATTTATTTGCTAACGACATGTTTTAAAGAAGACAATTATACAGACTACTCCTTAACGTGAAAGAAGTATTTGATTTTGATTATGTCATACCATGGGTCTTCGAGTCTTGCTCTCTGATATCCATTAAATGTAAAGTATTTTTGACCTGTGGGAACCATCATGCATACAATTTCTGTAAAATGTGTAGGTTACATTTATGTTTAGGGAACAGATAGGAAAAAAAATCAGTTTTCAATTTTGAGACGCTCAAGTTGCCAAAACATGAAGATTGCGACTGTAGTTTTTAAATGTCATATCTATTACAAAATGTTCTACCAGGACTGGAATGAATCTTAAAGTTATTTCTGCTAGCTGAGAACTCACCTGTTTTCAGTATGGCAGGCTTTCGTCGAATGACCCTTATGTAGTGAGTGATCCCCTGTGTATTTTTGTAATGTAAAGGAATAAGTTAAAAATAGTCTGATTATGCTGTGGATGCGTGTGATGTTCCATTTTTGCTTGTGCCCTCAGCGAAAAGTGCATGGTACTAGTAATACACTAAATGGACTTTTCCACTTTGAGGGAAATTTTTGACATAGAGAGGGAAAAAATTTATAAGACTGATATAATATCAAATAAAACTTCTCAAAATTTGGACCTAAAATGACCCTTCAATGGTCTTATTATTTACAGAAGAATTGAGTTTCCTACCATAGACTTATTGCCACGATGAGATGCACTCGCGATAGCCTCATAATCATCGAACCCATTTTAGCAAAGCCTCTGTTTTCTGGCTTTCACTGCGTTCCAGTCAGCTGTTTTTCAGGTATCAAGCTGAAAATAAACAATAACCTAGATTCCGCTTGTATCTAAGACGATATTACTTGATTCATATGGCACAGTGTTGTACAATGACTTCAAATCCTGAGATTTTTAGAGCGTTGGCATAATTTACTCAACCTTCCACATTGCTCATTGGTCAATCAACATCATGTGACAGTCATATGACCCGCAGGGTTCACTGTTGAAACGTCAGGCAACGGTAATGAAAATGAAAACGCCGTTTACTTTAGAACCAAACAGATGAAAGATAGATGGAAGAAAAATTGACAATTCAACACTGGACGAAATGCTTGATACTCGCTTAGTATATTTACGTATATTGACTTATATGGAACAATATTATAGCCTACTCAACGTATATCTTTGTATACGTAACATTCCAATACGTTGATATGAGTAGCGTATTTCTATGCAGATCATGAGTATACATAATGCAGATCTTTGCACACTAAGTGTACACTGTAGTTTTGCATTTTATTAGTATACGTACGTGTATACTTAACGTAATTGGCACACGTAAAGAATCAGTATATGTGTATATATTGTTCTATATCAAGCATTTTGCCCCGTGCAAGTGAAAATTAAATGATACAAAATTTTTAAAAAATCTACGTCATAGTTAGATAGCGGTCTATCCTTTCACATAGAAATCGAAAGTGAAAGTATTTACAAAATGAAATCGGACGACCGTATCGTCGCTAACCTTTACACTAACAACCTACCCGCATCATTCTATAATTTGGGCGATTAAAGCCCTAAGATATGTTCTCTCAGTAACAGAAATTATCATCTACAAAACCGTCGACGAATTATAAAATTGGAGATATATCAATATACCAGTTGCAGATGATTGGTCGCATTGCAAACGAAAACACCTTTGCCATTTGCGTTCAACGACATTGTAGTGTTCCACTCAATATTTTTGGCGTTCTTACGTGTATATTGTAAAATTACTGCGTCGCCAAATTAATAGAACGTCGGTTGCCTTGGTAGCGTGAGTAATGTCGACTGCCAAAATTATATCATGAGCTAGAGATTGGTATATTTGTGAGGAAGACAGTTAACCTACCTGATTTCTTTCATGCAGAGGCCCAGGGAAATAGTCTGGTAAACACATCTGTATCCAGTGGGGCCAAGTTATATATAATTAACGAATAATGTATTATCCCGCTCCGTGGATAATGCCGACGTAATTTATGGATTTTTACACTGTATGTTATTAATATATAGGCGGGAAAAGGTAAGCATATGACAGTTCCTGGTAAATGAATGGCTTTCTGTGAGTCAGGGGTTAGTCACGTAATACAGTTTCACAAAAGCGTGTTGTAAGCATGCAGTTGACAATGCCTGTACAGGCTGGTGATAAACCGTTATCTCGCCGCGCAGCCCACAGCGATTAATTTATACTTCGCCTCTGTCAAAGGAGTGGGTATTTGGAAAAAAAATAGAACCGTCAACGTATAGAAGTAGAAAAAATAAATCCTAGGGGCACAGGAAATGAGTAAATCGTCAACTTAAGCTAGTTTATACTTCAATTAGAATAATTTTAATGATATTCTCAAATTCTGTGGAGGTGTCGATGTATTCTGAGATGAGCCGAACATGTGTTACTTATGTCACTATTCCACTTTGAATAAGGGGAATTTTCTTTTCAAACTAAACTATCAGACGCAGACAAGAAGTTGGAAATTTTCCTGAGAATCTTGTGTCTCTTGATGCTATGTCCCTAAATGTGCAATTTTTGCCCCATAAACAATACCCACTGGCCTCATGACTTGGTGGAGAATCCGGCCTTTCAGTAAGCATGAGAGCAACATGACTATTGAGTGTCACAGGTTTCATAACAAGACAACCTTATTCACATTCGACATATGTGAATATTTTCTCGTGAGTGTTGCGGAGTACCTACAACACAAAAATGTACAGAGACTAAACAAACAGACGCCGATATTAATTTTGTTATTATTTTTGAATTCAGTGTAATATTCTTTAGGATGATATATGAACTATTCTAATAATGAATGAGTATCTGACGTATACAATGGCTCATACTTTTGATGTTATGTAAATAAAATATGAAAATTTGATAAAATGTTTAGATTAAATACGCGTAAAAAGCAAATTCAGCTCCGCAATGGTGTGTGTGTGTGTGTGCGCGTGTGTGTGTGTGTGTGTTTAGATTTGTTTTCACTTTTACCAACAGTTGCAGCACCAACAATTAAAATGAATACCACATGGGGCGAGAAACGACTGGCCTATCAACGTTGAAATAGAAAGCTGGTCATGCATTGTATTTCCTTCTTTTTGTAGTCGGCGAGAACAATAATGAAAGGTGACCATAAAGGTCGTTCTCTATTGTAAGCACACAATCCTTGCGGGCGATGAGGTCTGTGCTCAGTACTTCAATTGAGGGCATTAACACTTGCAATTGCATGCTATGCTTCTAAAAACCTAGAGTGTTAAACAAGACGACGCTTCTCTGTGTGGAACAAAACAAACGACGGAGAAATGCCAGCTTTTAATTGGGACTCTTCACGTTAAATATTGCACAAAACTCCATTAACAAAGTTGTGGGAGTAGAAACTGCTATCGCCATGATCACAACAACCTTTGCGCTAACTCCGAGTCACAGTCGCTTGGTTTCTCACGCGTAGGTTAAATCGCATCGCACTCACTGTTTATCATAAATATGCGAAACTTTCTCGAAAACACAGCAGCATCACGCAGATAAACAATGAGAAGCTTAGAATAGCTGATGATAGACGTGAATAAAGCTCACCTACCTAAGCTGCTGCGTATGTTTATATTATGTCCCGGATGTAAAGTAAGGCCGTCATGGTCACATGGCCTTTGACATTTGAAACAAAAGTATACGCAAACCGCAACTCACCCGAATGAACTGAATGTAAACGCTTATCACATATGCCGCTGGCCATAGAACCAACGCCAAGGAAAAGTTTTGCTTGGCAAAGACAACTAAGCCGATACCTGTACGGTAAAAATCTTGCACATGAAAATCTTATGCGTGGTTATCGGTCTACGGCATAAGCTCGACTTCTCGAAGAAATGGCAAGATTTTATAGGGAAACACATATCATTTGCATATGAACCTGTACCCCCAGTTTCGCAATTTCTCCGCAAAGAAATCCCTTTTCTCAGTCGGTACGGATTCTAATTGCCCACAAACTTTTTAATTTCTGCCCGCTCATTTTTTTAGATTTATGAAGATTATTTAAAATCAAATTTATTTTTGCATTGGGAAAGATATTACATCACCTTCAGACGATGGCATTATTTCTTATTTAACTAGGACAATAACTGGAGAGAACAAAACTCTCAGCACTCACTGTGCTAGATGAGCAGTTTCTATCAAAGGTCCATGCGTCAACCGTTGACACAAATTAGTCCTAGGGGTGTTAGCGGAAAATAACAGAAGCAATAGAAGCAATTCAACCCTCGTGGAAATACAGACAGAGTCGCGCCCGGGTTTATTTGTCTGGGTTTTTTTTATAATAGGTAATGCTGGTACTGCAAGATCTTATAAATCATTTTACTATTGTTGTCGTATTAAAATATATCGAACAATAATTGTACATTGACAAAATCAAAATTAACTGTATTCAATAATTTCACACGGTCATCGTTTACTGCAAGCTTATTCTGTCTATGTGCTCAGATTGCTTGTTTTGTCTGCATTTAAAAGCTCCGAGAATTTAAATGTTTGCGATTACAGCAACGGTTTTTCAACATTGACAAGAGTCGGATGATCGCTTTTCGTCAACATCGTTGAGACCGACGAGTTTAAGAAATCCTTTAAACTTTAATCCTTTATATGTAATGTCATTCCAACATTTCATCGTCAGTTCACATCAAATGAAATTCCATGTAACTACGTATGTAAACTCGCACTTTACTTTGAAACGCCACAGAAGGCATTCAGAACAGCCAGGAAGACGCTGACGGAGGGCGCTACTTTTTTCGATCAACATTTCCATGCCAAGCGGTTGCTTCCTGTGTAATGTTGTGCGCGTCTTTACGCAAGAAATCTTCGTATTTCAGGTACGGTTGCGCAATCATTTCTCCTCGGAGATCCTCACATGACTTGACATTTTTAAAAGGGACTACATGTATCTCTTCAAGGTTTCTTTTACGCCAATGCAAGGAAAAATCGACTAGGGGGAAAGTAGAAAACTGTCAAAAGATGTTTTTTTTCAAATATCTCTGTCATAGCGTGATTTTACAAGCCTAGGTCAGTTTTCCATTAACAGATATCACAGTGCTCGATCATTCAGCCTGTTTGCCAACTACTGGTTTACTCGTCAAACAATTTTCTAAACCGATGCAGATAATTAATCATTTCAGTGATACACCGTGTCCACTGTGTCTGGATAAAATTCCTTTAACCAAAACTGTATGAACTTTTATCACTAAGATGTTGCACATTAAATTGAAAATATTGAATACACCCGCCATACTAAAGTAATTTTCCCAACATTATACTCCTTGGTAGGTCGTCTCAATCCTATGAGTCTCAATTTTCCCCTTTACCCGGTCACCGAGTCATGTCCTTATGATGATTCTATGCATAGCGCCCTCTGTCGGAGATGTCATCGATCACTGAGAATCACTCAAATGTGAACACGAAGCTACAGAGGCAATATGAGATGTGTTTATTTCGCATAACAAAAGAGGAGTGCATGATTTAAAATATACTGAATTACTGAGAAAAATATTCACACTCTGCCACAATAAGACAATTATCATTATCATGGCAGCATGCTTACAGACACCAAAACAATTAGTCTGTTGTTCTAGTTTTGTGAGTGTGTGTTATAGGTTTGTTTTCACGTTTACTTCCAGCAATACAAACGATAACAATGAATATATAAAGTGTTTCCATTCGTTCTTACAGTCAAGCCTCCTTAGCTTGCATTTTAAAATGGAGACCAATTCATCAGCGATTTATGTAGCATTATATTGAAAGGTCAATCACACACACAAGATCCCAGAACTACAACTACTTAACTGAGAATTACAAATTATTTCATTTAAGAAAGTATAAAATTCGAAGTCTAAGAAGGAAAAGTGACTAATTCTTCACCCGTGTATCTGCATATGTAATCAATACACACACAGAAACACACGTACACACACACATATATGTATGTATATATATATATATATATATATATATATATATATATATATATATATATATATATAATATATATATATATATATATATATATATATATATATATATATATATATATATATATATATACAAGTTGACTCACTGCTCTCCGGGGAGACTTGATATGGTCCTAGCTGAACTACTCAGTATTGTATACCCTGAGGGCGCGGTTGTCCATTTTTTGGCGTCAATATTGGTTCTGATCATTCACAAATTTGCACTGTTTTTTTCTTGAAAATCACATATGGTTGGAAAGTAAATTACAATACTTGAATTGAGGCCAATACTAACAACCTCTTTGGAATACGTATATAGATTGTGAGCAGAATGACGGAAACGAGGCTATCGCTACAAGCAACACGTCGATAAGAAAACAACAAACAAACGGACAAAAAGGCAAAAACTAAAACAACCCAAACAAGTAAACGAAAACGAAACGTATATCACGAGTTTTTGACCAATTCATGGCATATTTGCACCCTTCATCGCCCGTGAACAACATAAATACACGATTTATCGTTCGTGCATATATATACCATGCACGAGCGATAAATTAGTACATAATGCGGTGCACTGGTCAAAGTCCAGTTTATAGCTATTGACAGGGTGGTTTATTGCCAGTATATTGACATCCTCATGAAAATTTTAAGGAGACATGAATAAATTATGTAGTCGGTTTATCTTAAACTGGAATTTGTTACTACCGATGTTACGATTGAAACTTACACTGGCCCATCAGGGTATGTTGCGTCAAGCTGTAGCGACACTACATTAAACGGAGGTGGAAAACGGATGACTTATCTGCAAGTAACACAAGGTCAGCGCTATTGAGGCGACTATTCACTGACTATTTGGCAAGACAACGCTGTCGCAATAGAAAGCCAGTAGTTCCACAGTTACCTGTGGTCTATTTCGCTCTGCGTCTATGCGCCCTATGGACGTGTGTACATATTTTCTTCTCAGGCATATGTACTCACGTCTATGGGGCGCATAGACGCAGAGCGTAATAGACCACAGGTGACTGTGGTCGTTCGAACAGAACCACTACACATTGGAACTAGTCGCGAGAAAGCGAGAATCTCGTTTCGAACTTTCCCATCGAACAAACTCCGGATTGTTTCAGAACTTTCCTGCTTGTAAGGTAGCAAATGGGGAACTTCCATCCATCACGGAAACTTGGATATTGTTTCTCTTGTTTTAGACAGGGTAGTCGGTAAGGATCTTTGGTTTATTTCGTCACGCTTGCGATATGATGTTATGATTGACAGAAATGCTTGATATGTCCATGTTGTGCCTGACGCGCTCTGCAGCGACCCACTGTGCGCCATGCTACTCATTGTCAAGGTCGCTTTGAAGTGGTCACACGACAGTCGAGATAGGTTTACAAATTTTAGAACTAGTATTTAGAATTAGTAACTTTCAATAATATGTCTAATGTAGGTCTATGTATTGCCAACTATATACAGAATTGAAAAACGTCCAAATTTATGTGCATCTTATGAATGAAAAGAAATGTGTGACTTGGGTGTGAAAGCGCCACTTTCTCACCAACAGCAAGACTTTGCTGTCATTCTCAACGCTACCGGGTAGCAAATTCTTTTGCAGTCCTCGCCAGCATATGGTGAAAACTGTATGGCAGCCTAATTATCATCACCCATGATTTTGTAAATTCTCACTGCTCTCCCGGGAGACTTGACATTTTGACTGGACAGTGGTGAGACTCTAGATTGAGTCTCACCTAGTCTAATAATCTAAACGGGATATTTTGACCATTGGAGATTGTTTGCATTATGGACGAAGGCCAAAATTCTCCGAAGGCTAAAATACTCCGTTTAGATCACTAGACTAAGTCTCATCGACACCTATGAGAATTCCAATAGTGCCACGGAATGATAGCATAGTCGAAGCATTGGTGAGGAAGTTACACTTTCTCATCCTAATCACACATTTCTTTTCCGAATGTGTAATCATTCATAGAGCTTTTAATTAATATTATTGTTACTATTATTGTATTTTATATGCATTGTAGGGTTAAATCGAACAAGTTCGCAGACTACATGGCTGAAAACTGCGACGAAGATGCTAACGACGAGCTGACCCAAATTGGTCTTCTTGAAGAAAGTGAGAACGAAGAGGATGTCACATTTAGATTGAGATTGCGTCCGACTGACGAACCTTTGGATCCGCCTACAAATCCGTGAATTGTGCCAGAATCTGAACATCGCTAGTTGGCGATGGTTACCTCCCAAAGGCTATCGCTGGAAGTACTGTGCAGCGGGAACGGGCCAAAGTTGGTTCGGCTTAGAATTTACGGGATGAGAAATGTAATTTTTTATTCAGAATCTATAACGGATCCTTTATTAACTCTGTTATTGAACGTTTTCGAAAATCTGGCAGCGTAACATGTGACATACTTGGCGTGGTGCATTACAAGTAAAATTAAAGTTTTGTAGCTTTTGCTCATTTCCCAAACTTTTTTCCTTTCATATTTAGTAATAGATCATCTCACTTTTATTAGTGTCGGCTTTTCGGCTCTTAAACAACAACAACTCCCTAGTTTTTTCAGCTAGTCCACCTCTTTAAACGAATAAGTTAGAGTTAAAGGAGAAAAGGAAGAAATTTAACTGCGAGTATAAATGTTGCACAACTGGTTACCGCAGAGTTTGCTCACAAGCTCTCAGCAACAAGGGAGTCATCGCATAACGAGCTACTTCAGATTATTTGAATCAACTGAAGATCCATGTTCACTTTAGTAAAACCACAAGGTAACCCCTGTACTCCTGTTTTCCGGCAGTTGGGTACGGTTACGACATTATAACAGGGTGCTTCAGGCAGAATGCACCTTGGTAACAGATTTTCTGACTTCCAATTTTTTTTACAATTCTCTTGGGATCTCTCTCTTGTGGGTGCTTATTTTAAAGCCCTTGAGAAAGGAAACTTTTTTGTGGTCTTAGTTTTTCAAAAATAGAAAATTATATTTTTATCCATGGAGTTAAAACAGGGACAGAGACCATTTTGAATTCCATATTTCGGTAAATCTTCAGTAATTTGTTTCAATCTCTAGTACCAAAATTTGCACGCTTAACTCCGCTTTTTATCCTTGATTTTGAAAGTGAATGGCTGAAATATTCCTTGTGAAGTCTGAGCAAAAGTTTAAGATATTCGCAGAATCTAATACATTATTCTGGACCGAACTCTCTCCGTGCGCCTGTGCTGTCAGTGTGCTTACAAATTCATTACAACCTCATAACTAGGACTTTGTATTTGTAATGCTTTGAATGTAGCATAATCATTTCACCAACACGATTTTGGCCCAAACGGTTGGTCTTTTTTTATCCATGGTGATTGTAACTTGTTTCCAGGGCATCGGGCTGAACGGGTACAAGCAGTATTGGTCTCGAAAGCAAAATGCTTACCTCAATCAAACTTTTAAGGCAAAAAAAAACTGTTTCTGGTCCTTGACATTCAGCAAAAGTGATGCGGTAACGCGGTTTTTCTTTTTTTTTTTTTTTTTTTTCTTTTTTTTTTTTTTTTTTCTTTCTCTCTCTTTTATTCCTAACAATGCTGGTTTGCCACAATTGATGCAACAGTTATTGTCTTTTATCACTGGCTGCATGATACTTCCGTTTTCTTTTTAGAATTTTTGGACATGCAAACAGGGATATCAAGGAAAGCTGTAATGATGAATATGTAAACCACACAAAAGACACGACGCGAGGTTCTGAAATGACGAGCGCGGTGACCAGAAACGATCTTTTTTTGGCCTAATTACCAAATAGAGCCCCCACAACTTGCTGTGCCATGGACCTGCACGAAGTGGCAGTACTGTAGCACAAACACACGGGCCTGCAGTGGCTGGGACAGCTGTTGGTTCATAGCTGGAGTGTTTTCAGACGGGATTGCTGCCTTTTACGGGCTGGTTTTGACTATTACGATTTTAACCCCACCACAAAAGGCAGCAATCCCGTCTGAAAACACAGCTAGGGACCCACAGCTAAATGGTACAGCGGGATGTCTGGCCTATATTGTGCTGCCTCAGGCAGCTTTGCCAGGGAAGACAACAACTTTAATATCTCCCTCTGAGTGTATTTGCGTATGACGTAATGGTTTCACTTCGTGCAAAGGCTTTCACTACTGATTTTAAGAAACGTCAACTGTCCAACTCGATTTTCCCTGCCCCTTTTGAATATATCAACCAAATTTGGACATGTCTCGTGGGCTGTGGGGGAATCCCCCTACGTCCTTCACATACAAGGATTTTGCGTTTTGCTGCCTCGGCGATCGATCGACGGCGACTGAAGTTCGGTCCTCAAACGTGATAAGAGTTGCAATAATTGTAGCCCACTGAGCTGTCCGTGCGCCGGCTTTTTCTGTCATGTTGGCTGTGTAGCGTCGGGCTACAATTCCTGTCCATAGAAAACGCTGTACAGCGGAACGCGGAAATTTTGCACAGCAGATCTGTACAGCCGGCTCTGTATAGCAGACACGACAGAAAAAGCCGCGCACGGCTCATGGACTACAGGTTATATGGCAGCGCGATTCCTCTCTGTGTACAGGAACCATGATTGCAACTATGTTTGTAGACTTGCTCCATGTAAATGGCCATATAAATATGAAAACATATCATAAATTGAAGGACTAAACATTAGCAGACCGCCGCGATAATTGGTAGGCCGATGCTTAGATCGTGGGGTTAACGCCAAGAGTAACTCCAGCTGACGAGAAGAACCAAGCGACTGGGGGTCAGTCCGCTTCCGTTTCCTGTGAGCATGAAGTCAACCCAAACGATAATGCTGTTGTGTGATAGAAACGTTTTTCGCGGAAAGGAGGCTACCCTTCACCAGAAACACTTCTTTTATTGCATTGTTTTTTGTGCACTTAGGGACGATTCAGAATTTACTTCCAGGGGGAGGGTGGAGGATTTTCTATTTTCTCGGTGATTTTTTTCCATGGCCCCCCTAGTAAATTATAGAAAAAATCTATGGCCCCCCCTCATCTTTCCTGTTTTTTTTCCATGGCCCCCCCTAATATATACATGCATGCTTATACGGTACATTATAGACATATCTAGTCTAAGAAGTTGCAGGAACTGTAGGGCCTAGTGGACATTAATCGATGATATAACAAATCATTTCAGGGTTATGTGACTATAAAAAGAATGATTTGCAGGGACTGCAAGTGGCACACTTTTGGAAAGGGTAGCAATAAACATATCTGGTTGTAAATTTCTGAAGAAAAGTTAATTACTAAATATGAATACTTTTTTCGTTATGTCTCACTGATACATATGATGCACACAAAGACAAGCAAAGATGTCAGTTAGAAATGGTGAACAGAAAATCAGAGGAGCAGATAATTGGCAAAGTGATATATATCTTGAAGTTTAATGGTACATCTCATTTGCAGATATCCAGATATTTCTGGAAAGTGAGATGTACATGTACATGCACACGTTCAGCATACATTTTCATTTGATGATGCTGAATATTTGCAGACTCACGGTGAAAGTTTTAAACATTATTGGTGAAAGCAACTTGTTTTTAATTTTCTCTTTTTTTCTAATTTGGTTGTCATAAAACCAAGTTGCTGCCACTGAAAGCAACAATGCTGAGGAATATTTTAGAACATTTCTTGAACAAAACACCTTATCCAAAACATGAATTCACGTGTTATTCTGCTCATTCCATTCACAATCCAATGTTCATATTAAAATGCAGATAACCCTGTGTAAGTCAAAATTCACATTTTGTCAGCAGTATTTTTCAAAATTGACAGAGCATTCATATTTCAAATTTTTTTTAACAAACTTTAATTTTAGAATAGTCATGATGCGCATGTTTTCAGATGACACGAAACAATACATGTTAATTGTTTTTTTGCCTTTTCTGCCAGCCGCCACTGTAAAATCTTTGATTATACATATCAGAATGAATGGGACACAAAAGTATTAGCATCAATACACAATGTGTAAGCCTATCCACATTTCTCCTAGCCTCATACACACTGAGATCACTTCTTGGACTACAGCAAATATCTTGTGTACACAATATTTCAACAATGCGACACCATAGCATTGGTGCAGTGCCACATGATCTTCTGGATGCACATACAGGATTATTGGAAAATCAACCCTTTTGTAAATTTTTCACCATATATTTTTGACAGTAGTACATAATATTTTTATTTTCAACATTAAATAACTATTCGCTGAAAAGCACCTTGAAGATGAGACGGCCATAAATTTGTTTTCAAAAAAGTTTATAGTACATGTAGATGAAAGCACTGTAAAAAGTTATGTAGAAATTTAGAAAGGGTAAAATTGATGAGAATGAAACATAGAAAAAAAGGAGCAGAAAAGAAGAGTAGCAGTAGCGGTAGTTTACTCAAAGGATGAAGTGGGTGTATATTTGGGGTAAAAAACCTCAATTTTTGTATTAATGATAAAAATTAATTTAAGTCAAATAAACTAGACAGTATTTTCTGAAATGTAATATTTCACTTGAAAGGATAGTATTCATGTAGAAAAAAACAACTATTTTACTTGGCATTATCCATCTTCATTTTAAAATTGTAGGGGTTTAAAGACTGACTCTAATAATTGATTAAAATCATGATCATCAAAATTAAAATGCCTCTTATTCAAAATGCCTCTTTTTAAAAATGTAAGAGCTTTATTGCCAAACAAAACCAATTGATAGTTGTTGTGTTATATAGCAATTTAAAAAACAATGTGAAATTTCAGAAAATTGACCCAGCCGGAGTGGAGTTAAATTCATTCGAAATTTTGAAATTGGGAGGCAAAAGAAGCCAAGAAATCAGGTGATTTGCATACATTTGCATAAATTAACACTTCTTTATCATGCAACTTTCAACTGCTTTACAAGCTACAAGGTAAACCCAACCTTAAAAAGACATTTGCTGTATTTTTAGCATTTGTTCAATGTTCATCTCTGTGTATCAGCATTTGTTTGTTATTCTATCACTACATAGAACACCCAATGCTGTATTTAGCAACATACCAGTGTGAACATAAATGACCCTTGTTATTGTTGAAAAATGAATTCTAGTCTGGACTTGATCTGAGATCTCTTTTCAACAAAAACAACCCTGACTGTTCACTGTATGGTTTGTATTGACACGCTAAATACTGGACATTCATAACGCTTCAGGGAGGAAGAGTAGATGCATAAAACAAACCACTGTGAATATTACCGAATTTGGCAGCTAAAGGAGTTTAACTAAACATGTTGAGTTTATCTGTCACCCAGGTAGCGTCTACGGTGCTCTTTTGTAGAGATCAGAAATTCTGGGCAAATATTGAATTGATGTTTTTTTTCCTTGGCCCCCCCTAAAAGATTGTGGTATTTTTGTCTGCCCCCCCTAAATTTTCTTGGGAAAAATGGGTGGCCCCCCCTGAAAATCCTCCACCCTCCCCCTGGAAGTAAATTCTGAATCGTCCCTTAATTACATTTGAATAGTGTGACGGCTCCGGCAGGCATTGAAGATTGATACAGCATATATTGGTGTTGACAGGTTCATTGTACATGTATTTAGAAATGACAAATCTACAATTATAGTAATTACACAATGAAGCTATGTTTAGCCCTACCTGTTTAGCAGTTTTGTTTTTAAAATGATGATAATCACCTAGTGTAAGCGATGTATGTATTCTTGTTTCGATAAGTTTGTGTGCGATGTGTGATAGTTGAGCGCGCGTGCGTGAGTGCTTTAGAACTCTACGTGTGGAGAGGTCGCAGTTAGAAAAATGTAACAACTTAGCCCAGTTTATTGAACCTTCTTTATCGATAGTGGGGATTTGGTTGAGCGGCTGTTTATTACTTCTCCGTTAGGTGACTGAATGCCGTGTGTTGTAGTTAGAACCCCGCTTGATGAAACCGCACTTGCATCAAATTTTGCCGAGTGACTCAACAAATCAAAAGACATGACAAAATAAAGAAATTGCTCGAAAACACAGTTGGCCAATAGTAATGTTACCTAACTTTACTCATAATTTATTACCCAGCTGTATTGTGATTAAAAAACTGCATAACCTTCATCTTTCAACTATTTTGTTTTTCTTATGTGTATGTGCATAGCTTTAGCAAGCCCCGACAGGACGGGCAGTTCAGCAATTACAACAAAAACAAAGTCAAACGCGGCAAACTAATACAGAGACTCAGGGACCAGCTGAGTGGTGGGACGTCTGGTGTGCAAGAACAGCTAACCCATGAGCTGCAACCCCTCAGTAAAACTGAACGGGCAGCATTCTGAGTAACCTTGGGCTATTACTAGATATAAAGGAGGGTGATGGTTTGAGCTTGAAACTGGATGTGAGACTTACATTATACCTGTATACAAATTATTATTTTTAATAATTGGATAAATACTCAAATTACTTCATTAAAAATCACATTAATAAAAGACTGCCCATATTTTATTGGGGTAAGTGGTCTTATTTTATTTTATTTTCTTCAATAAATCATCATGTTAGTTAGCAATCCGAGAGATGCTTTTCCACTAATTCCTCTCCTTGTACATAGTTCATGTAAAGGAAAGTTCACCAAAGTTGGTATCTACATATGTGCCAAAGTTTGGTTCGCAAATTTGGAAAAGCTATTTTCGCCATTATAACTCCCGCGATTTTTTTACAAAACGGACTGAAATAGTAAGCAGAAATCGCAGTTTAGGGCTTTACCAACTTAAATGGGGAAAAGCCAAGCTTGGCGCTTGAATGCAAATGAAAGTCTTGTTATTTTATTATTCAGACCATGAAAGAATAGTTCTTAATAACTAGTGCTACAACAGGTTGGGTTTTTTTTCATTTTTGGTGATGCCTCTCACGAGATGAATATTTTGACTCTGAACATGTTTTGGTTGATGTTGTTTCACTTTAAGTTGAAACCAATGGTTGTTATTGTTCTCGCAAAAGTAAGTACATTAGATTTTGTTTTTAATTGGCTTTGTCCTTTAACTAAGAAATCTTGACATTTCAGAAATATCTATTGATTTGTCATTCAAGTGTCAAGTAACTACCATACCTCGGTAAACAAGCATTTAAGTATCTAAAATATCCTGAACTCATGACTATTGTGTAACGCTATTCCAGACAAAGCAAGTATGCAATATATGTACCTTTGATTTTAGACTTTGTACCCTGACTTGCATGAGATTTCGATACTTGAGAATTTAATTCAAGTTTTAGCTACGGGAGACAAAATGGCGGATCAACGAAGATTACTTTTGAAGTCTGCAACTTAGGTCATCCCAAAGCCAAGGAAAATACAGCTGCGCGGTTGATATTTGAGGCAAGTGATAACCATAGTAACTTTAAGCTTGCACTAAACAACTATGCGAGCAGTATCAACACAATAATTGGATATCAAAGGAAGTAAGTGAATGGACATTGAATGATTGAATGACATTGAACTTAAAACTTAGGGACGGACCATTAGATCTTGAGAGGGGGTGGGCACAATGAAATTGTGAACATTTTTTTACAATTGTAAATTTCTAAAAAAAATTCCAAATGAGAAAAGCTGTGCTAATTTTTTTTTCTGAGTAAATTTTTAGATTTATAGTTTTTTTAGTTCGACGCTGTCTGAGGATACAATGTACATCCATATCACTAGCGCAAATAAGATTGCGTGCTGTAACCCCAATTGCAACATGCCGGGTACATATGGCCTAGGGATTTATATTGCTGATAAATTTCTCGAAATGTTGCGATCATCTTTTGACAAGCTGAGAAGCTGTTTGCAAAATATAGTGAAATTTGCATATTTGTGTTTTCAGGATAATTTTTGCCTTTTTTATTAAAACATCTATTTCCTCAGTAGCAGCATGTCCAAATTGATTGGATGTGTATAGATGTGGTGAAATTCAATATTTGTCTTTTTAGGGCAATTTATGCCATTTATGGTAAAAAATTCTGTATTCTCTGAAAGGGCTTGTCCATTTTCTTTGAAATTTGCCACATAAGTCCCTTAAGACTAAATCATGCTCTTTTGTGGTGGAAAATTTTTTTCAGATAATTGTCATTCAGCATTTGATACTCACAAACGATTATTCATGCAGTATTTGCTATAGAGAGAAAAAGTGTTCTACTGAGGATTTTTTGTACAAGAGGGCGAAGACGTGGTGCGAAGCACCACAAGCGACCGCGTAACGCGGGGAGAGGTCAGGAGCCGTTGGAGCTTTTGAAAAACAGAGATTAAATTTTCACGGCTATGTTGTTAATTGTTTTCACAAGATGCAGAGCGTTTGATACTAGAATGTTGAGTTGCTTTTCCGTGCAGTCTTTGCATGTCAGTTCACACTATGTGTCAAGTTTTGGTGTTTTGATGCTGGAATTTCACAAAACTGTCACTTCTGTATCCAGAGATTGTGTAATCAGTTTGATTTTAAATAGCGATGTAAGCACTGTGTCAATTAAGCTTGGAAATCGTGGCTGAGTTTAGCTTTCTTTTATCTATGGTTGTCGATCATTATCAATGTATAATGGTCTGTATAGAGAGACTCGGGTCTAACAAGGCATGCCAGTTCATAAAGATCATATGAGAATATTCTTTACTCTGTCTTTCTTAGCTTATATGTGTGAGAAAAATCAATCACACAATCATTTGTAGAGCTGTACTTATCATATCGATACGTATATTTCCTAAACATTATGACACTACCAAAATTAGGTAAATGCAAAATTTACCATGAATTATTCATTATCTCGCTATCTCTGTATAGTATTTCAAAGGAAAACAGTCCACGATTAACCCCCACGTTGGTGATCGGCAGAACAAATTAATGAATGGGATTAGGGAGGGCAACTAACAGATTCTGTTAATCGCCCTGACAAAATAACTCGTTAGCTGCCCATAAGGTACCGGTAGACCGTCTACTCCTATTATTTACTGTTTAGAGAGTCTGCAAGACAGTATTGTGACCGCACATCATGTTACTCAGCAATGCTGTTGCAGTGTAACTACATTGACCATATTTCTGAGGGTCTGTGCTACAGCTGAGTGAATTTGGCATAAATACTGATCATCATTTAGGATTTGAGTGCTGTAGGGTACTTTTGAAGGTATACAATAATGACAGAAATATTAATTTTTTATCAAGAATATTAGTAATCATAAAGTTATTAATAACAGTGTCTGTAATACAAATGCGCGACTTTGGCACGGAAACTGATCATCATTCAAGATTCGAGTGCAGTAGGGTACTTGTGTAAGTATACAATAATGACAGAAATATTTATATTTATCAAAAGTATTCATACTCATAAATTTATTAATTTTTTAAACTCTTGTTATGACTGATAATGCCTAATGGCCCTGTGCAGCATATTGAAAAAGATTGAAATGGTTGACTCAACAGCTCATGCAACATATTCAACATGCGACGGCAGCAAAACTACTCCTATGCGTCCACAAGGGATTGACTTAATGCGCCGCACACGCCATGACATGACCGGTGATATAATTTTTCCTACCGCACATAAAATGACCGTCTCACCGCAGCCAGTTGGGAAAGATATGAATGGGCTCCCATGTTCATCTTGAGAGCAAGCAACGAAAAAAGAAAGCAATTTCTGGCAAGTTCTAAAGAGTGCTGATACCATTTCTTCCGGTTTCTGTTCTTCTGCATGAGGAGTTTAAAACACCCGGGTGGCTGTGTTGTCCGTTGAGCTACACCAATCCTTTTAAATCGTAAATGAGCCAATCGCGTCGCACCAAATGAGTCGACCGACTCTGCCAATACGGGTAACGTGATTGGCCGATTTACGATTTCAAAGGACTAGCGCAGCTCATTAATTATTTAAATGAATTTGCTTTGGTTGGCCTGCAATGTATATCCTTCAAAGCTGCTTGGTGAGTGATCCGAAGTCTAGACATTTGGTTCGTCTCTTCAATTTTCTTCAGTTCGTATTTCTTTAATCGTCACGGCCATTCGAAAGAAAGGATTCGAAAGAGATGAGGTTCGAAAGCAAAGTGACCGCTACACAAGTGTCGCCCATTCGGGAGACGACTTGTCTCACAAAAACGCACAATTTATCCAATGAACTAGCATCGATGGCTTCAACTATTACTCTTAATTTATATTAACTTTTATCTTCTTTGCGTCAAAATTTATCTATGCATTTTAGGGTACAAGTTTATAAGGGACCCTTTGGTAACAACAGCTACCGTACACTCATTGGCTCAATCTTTAAACTCGGATTTAATATTTTAAGCTATCACAGACTGACAGAAGATTCAATCACAGTACTGTCTCTTTCAAACGTACCAGAACTGATCTAAGAAATGAATATTCTGTTTCCATACTTGTACATCTTTTTTCCATAGCTGACGGGAGCCTCGATGCGTATCGAACCACAGGCACCTGCAGCTTGGGGTGTAGTAGCGATCGTGAGATACGGCTACGCAAACCTTAAACCTTTTCAACTCTAGAACTTTTTACGTCCATGACAGCAAAAGTAGCGATTATTGAAATTAAAAATGACCACCATCCCTGTGCGATCTCTAACAGTAAAATGGAAATCCCGATCTTCACAAATGAAAACCGGTGAATTGAAAACTTCGTTTAGTTTGTAAGCTTCGAAATGAACCCCATAACTGGTAGGTTAGAATTTTGTAAATTTTTGAGAGTCCGTCGGAATATCTGTCCCCCAGGCGCGTTCTACATCCAGTTTAATACCAGATGTTTAAGCAATAAAGCTCACCAGCGATGGTATACCAAATGATTTTGACCAGTTCACGACATATATGCACGAGTGATAGCGAGTGAATATATAAAGTGAACTGGTCAAAATCGAGTGGTATACCGTCGCTGGATGTGATTTATTGCTATTATATCATGACAGTATATTGAAATTCTGGCGCGGAACGTCATAAAAGGAATTTCCCTCAAGCTGAGAGCTAGTGCGCATGCCAGCCGTGGTATATCGTCAATATACGTTCTTTTCGCGTCTCGACCAATCAGATCGCTGTACGTATTTGCATCATCAATATACTGGTATGATATAATATTAAATATGTGGTTACAAAAGTTCAAAGTCTATACTATATTGCAAAGGTATATTGAACAAGTCCGAACTTAGTTTTTGAATTGGCCAATTCTATCTCGGTTGTTTTTCTAGAAGAATCATCTCGGGAATACATGATTCTTGCAATGTATATTACGGGTCAGATTTATTTTAAAATATCATCCAAAATGCAAAATGTAGGCCAACGTGTATCCATAATGCAGACACGTCCATATGAGCATCTTTTAACTCTATGACTCAGACACCCCCCGCGCCAAACCTCCCGTTCAAATCGCATATGACCACATGGTACCCAGTGCAGTGTACTACATAAATCGGAAGGCTCTTGTCACTTTTCCGTATATTCAGGAAAGACGATGGAGAATACCGTTCTAACCATGCCATCTTTAGGTCTAAAACTACAGCAATAGCTTTGATAAAGTGAATTCAATTGCTCTCTTATAGTTTAAAAAGTCCCATAGCTCTTCACTTCTTTTACAAAGTGTTAAAATTAAATTGACCGTGGATGACGCGTTTACTTGCCATAAATCGTTTGAGTCACGTATTTACTGTGAAGAAGGACTGAAAAATATTACTGAGAAAACTGAATACATGTTCTATTATGGATACGCAGGTTCTTGTTCACACGAATCAGAAATAATACGGGTTACAAAGTGTTTCCAATAATGTATTTTCAAGAGATGACATCGTCAGAAATTCGACCATGGGTAATAATATACTAAGGTGTTATTTACATCGACCAAGTATGCGAGTACAAAAAATAATCTAGTGAATACACTGTGATATGGACGATATTTGATTTTGTACTGAACTAAGATTATTTATTTATATTTATTTATTTATTTTATTTATTTATTTATTTATTCCCAGCTACCAATAGCCTGCGAAGAGAATGAAGATGATTCCCTTTAATTACTCCGTAAGTCGTCTGGCAGAGAGGCGGAACAGACTCGGACAACGTGAATGGTTTTGGTATCCAACCCTATCAGAGGCAAGTTTCATCCGTAGCTATTTGATCTGGATCTATGGATAGTTAAGATAAAAATCTCAGTAAAGTTAGAACTAAATCAACTGTTATAAGGTAGTACATGCCCTACACATTGAGGAATCTAAACAGTTTTGCGTATTAAGCAGTGATTAAATCATTTTGTTTAAAAATCAAAGCTAAAAATTTCCGTGCAGATTTTGGTATTGAGAAACAAATTACATACCTAAAATATTTGCCGCTATTGGTAATTTAAAATGACCGCCATCCGTATGTCTAGTGTACGAAAACTACAAACAACAACCTTTGAAATCTGTCAGAGCAAATAGAAAACTAGAAAGTCATAAAATTGGGAATCTGCTGATATATGTCTACGGGGCTCATTCTACCTTAATTATTCACTACCTTAATTATTCACAGAGGTTTCTTCCTCTTCTATACATCTATCAATATAATAACATCGCTGCTTAAGGTAGAATGCACCTCGGGGACAGAAATTCGGGCCTTGAAATTTTATTAATTTTCTTCTGACCTACCACTTGTGGGGGCTCATTTTGAAGCTCTTGGCGAAAGAAAAGTTTTCACCGTCTTAGTTTTTCAAAAATCAAAAATTTTATTTTTTGCCATAGAGTTAACACAGGGATGGCGGCCATTTTGAATTTCAAATATCGAGAAATCGCAAGTTATTTGTCTCTCTGGTACCAAAGTTTGCACGGTGACCCCTGATTTTTATTCTTGCTTAAGTAAGATAATGGTCGAAAGTTTCATTTAGGAAAGTTTGAGCAAAAGTTTAAGTCTTTCACTTTCGAGGTGCATATTACCTTAAAACAAATCTAGAGGCATTTAGAGCCATACGCAATCTTTATATCGGTGCCAGTTTGTCGTAACGGATACGCAGCAGGAGTTCGAGTTATTGGATAAAGTAATCGTCATTTCTTTGTTCTCCCAGGTTCCCGTTCAATGCAAGGACATGTCTCCTGGATCTATGCAAGACTTTATTGTCAGTTCTCTGACACAAAGGAGGGACGAACTAGGTACAGGAGCTTCGTTAAGGCACCAAAGTTCATTGGAGGTGAGTCAATGCTGGCATTAATTTACTCTAATATTTATATAGAAATCTCAGTACCACTAAGAGTATACTTCATTTGTAAACGCCCATCTCTTGACTTTTTAGGTCCAGGAAGAAGCGTTGTTGCCTACAATACCGACATATACTGAAGGTGGTCGACTGATATATACGCCATCGGACAACAGTTGAAGCCCGGATGGATCGCGGTATGCGTATAAATTACAAACCGTGTGCAGAAAAGTAAATATTTAGCGTCTTCAGCGTACGGTTTCCCGCATA
This sequence comes from Ptychodera flava, assembly GCF_041260155.1. Classification (NCBI taxonomy): domain Eukaryota; kingdom Metazoa; phylum Hemichordata; class Enteropneusta; family Ptychoderidae; genus Ptychodera; species Ptychodera flava. The sequence goes on along the minus strand of NC_091930.1, from coordinate 22,771,594 downwards.
TAACAAGTAGAAATCAGAGTGCAACTTTTTATTTCTAAATAGACCCCTTTAGAATTGATTCATGATCAGGCATGGGATGTACTGACATTATACATAAGGGAGGAAGCAGACATCCAAATCTGCACCTTCTTTGGTACCTGACGATGGCTAGAGCTTTGATATCCCGGATGAGGTCATCACGATCTCGGATAAAAATGGAAATGACGACATGAAGCTATGAGCTATGAATGATTGACAATGAAGAACTGCCATCATAAATGAGAGAGGTCATGATTACACCCTATAGTTAAATTCACCTTGTACAGAATTTTCACAAATTCACAACGTTCTTAAATTATAAGAACGGTTCCGTTCGGTATTTCCTGCGCAAAATACCTGAGTTAAAACGACAGAGAGCAAAGAGGATAAATATAGTCAAAGACCGTAAGGAACAGCGGCTGTGTATATACTATTTAAAAGAAAGATTAATAGGTGCTGTAATATTTTCGTTAATCAATGCACCTTATTACCTTCACAAGAACAGTAAGAAAACATGATAATTTTGTGATTGTATGCTTCTGTCAGTTTTTTTCATGATTGGATCAAATTTGCACGTCAAATCAGGGGCCAAATTTTCGAATTTGATCGTGAAATTTACGACTTAACAATCTAGATCTATATGTCATGTCTCCTAGATTGAAGTCAAGAAATTAAACATTCATTTGCCAATTTGAGTCTGTATTGCTTAACAGTTGACTTTTAATTCTCTTTTCTTTGCTTTCTTGGAAATCATGAATGCGTTATTTTCATAGTGATGAATTGAGAGCCAAGACGGTTCCACCAATCTTCGGGTGATGCTGATTAATAACCAACGTTTCGGCGACAGTCTCGGACAAGTCGCCTTTTTAGAGGACTGATAAAGAGGAAAATACAACACACAATGGTAACAACTACGTACAAAACAGAATAAAATGAAAAACGAAAAATGCGAAATGATAAAATCAGAGACAGTTAAATGAACAGCAAAATTAGTCATGGTTTATACATTTCAAAGAACGAAGGTTGAAAAATTATGTGGTTAAAAACTCTCCATTTTAATTCATCTTAAGGCTGCGTTCGCAAAAAATGGTTAGGGGGGCTGGAGGAATTTAGGGGGGACTTGAAGATTTTTAGGGTAGTAGAGCATCACGTGATGAAAGTTTTGCTCTGCCTGTAGGGGGAACTTGAAAATTTTTTGTTCACTTTTACCGTCGTTTTACATTTTCCAATTCCAAGTTTTTTGTTGGTAATTCAATGAAAAATGAATACTATTTTATGTCATCCAATTGTTGTAATGTTTATAATAATTTAACAAAATCTAGAACCATTTTGTCACATTTCATGACTTTTATCTTGAAAAAATCCAAACATGTGTGATTTGTCGTAAAAAAACAAACTTGAGCTTAGTAACAGGGCAGAAGCTGCAACTGTTGATGATTTTTGCAATATTTCTGTGCAGCAATATATCAACTACAGTTTCTTGCTGTTTCCCTACAGCATCCTCAAACACACAATATTCAGTTTGTCAATCTGGATTCTGATTAAATTATCACCTAATAAATGTGTCATATACAGGTTATAATTTAATTAGAGTCTAGATTGACAGTCAGTTGTCAGTGATACAAATACATGGAACACATTCAAAGGCTAAGTCAGCAAGCTGAATACTGGACAGTTCAACATGCTCAGGGATGCTGATGCTGCAGGGAGTAGAACAAGAACACGGTTGTATCAAAACTGAACAAATAAATTGTCAGAATTATCCAAGTTGATACAGCTACTGCCTACGGGCAGTGTCACTATCAGGTACCGCCTTGCTACTGCAGTGTCATTGTCACGGCATCATACCTGAGCAGTGATAGCTCTGACTCTGATTAACATGGTAGCTGACGAATAGTTTGGGTCAAATGACGCTCATGACGTCGCCAGTGAAACATACTTGTACACAAGACCAGGCCAGAGAATAACACATGGAAGACCAGGAGACTTTAAGACTTATCTCGGATTTTTGAATTCTGGCATATGAGTATAATGACATTTTAAAGTAAAAGGATACGGCAGTGTTGTCCTTGGGAGCCGGGCGCCGGTTAAATAACCCGCCTGTTTTGCATTTTTTCCCGGCTACTTTTAACGTAATTAGATTATTTTTATAGACCTATTAATTTCGGGATCGCACTGCCAGTTGTTAGACGGCACACGTACGATTAGCAGTTTCGCGGAACTGCACAAACATAAAACAGATTCTAAATACCCATTTGTAGCTTTTTGAGCCCGATCTTTCACTTGTTAAATTGTGTGATTGGCTGATGGACGCGCCTATGGTGTTGCCTTTGTTACGAGCAGCCTGATAAGCTTTTTCATATGTTCTTACCGCCTGCCGTAATTATACACAGTAGTTATAACCACTGTATATCGCTATGTGATTGGGCTTTTTGAATAAGTTTAGGTTGTCTCAGTGATCAATGAACCTCGGCTGAGTCGCCAAGGCCGTGAATACATGCAGATCGTCCATGTAGCCGACACGAACACGAACTGTCTGATACCGGCTACCAAATACTATGAAAAATAGTAAAGCTACAAAATCACTATCAGTTTTAAGTTGCAGGTAGAATAAGTGTGTGCGTTTGCATAAAATACTATAAAAATAGTAGAAAATGAGCAACCAGCTGAAAGTTAGTCGAGGAGACCTCAAAATATATGGATATTGCCACCAATAGTTACAATTGTTTCAAAGGCCAACAAAGTGACAAAAATCTCACTAACCTTGTAGAATTCTGCTGATGTTTTGCTGTTGTCGATCAGATGTTCTCTTATAGCTTCTTACAGCGTTGCTTCGGTGACCCGTCTTTCGCAAATCAGTTGCTCGTCGACGTTTGCATCAAATAGTCTGGTTGCAGCAGTAGCTCTTAGGAATGGTTAGAGCGATACCCATCAATTCCCGCTTGTTTACACATCCGTGCAACTGTCCCATTCAAAGCATTATGGCCCAAAGGTCGGTTGGTATACCAGCAAATAGTGGTAGGTTTGGAGAGTGGATATAGGTAGTGTGCACCATCGGGTCGATCGGACGGACTGTAAATAAAATTTGATCATTGAGCAGATTAGCAAATAAAGAGCAAATAAAGAAGGAAACAAGGAAGTACGAGTTAGTATTCAAATCTCGAAGAGCTAGAGATCTATTTCTGTGATTGACAATCTTCAAGATTGGCAGTACTTACCATAACTGGTTGTATCGTTCATAGAGACGAACAATGCACCTTTCTGGCATATCAGTGTTTTCATATGCTCTCGTTACTTTTGGCTGGAGTTTTCTGGATTTTAGACCTCCTTGATTGGATTTGCTTACATCCTCATGGTATTCAAGGAACTTTCTACCAGCAGCATCGACTCTCAGTTGAATTTGTGAATTCTTATGTCGCAAGTTTCGATGCTCCTGACCTCCCCGTAGAGCAAAATTTAGACCAAACAGATACAGTTGGGTGTCCAACAATGACTGAGGGGTATGATCTCCCAAGAGCATTTTGTCCCAAAGTATATTTTCCTCAGCGAAAGTTATAATTTGTGCTTCTTTTTTGTGTACACCAAGCCCACTTTTAGCTTGTGATTTCATCACGCAATCCAAACTTCTCTGTAGGTCCTTGAAAATTGGATCGTTCATGAACTTGACAATTCTAGCATATTCACTTACATATTTCTGAATGCCCATGATAATTTCATATAGGGTATTTCCTGGAAAATTAGATCCATCCCGTTTTTTTACTTCTTGAACAAAGCGAGCCAAAGAGAAATTTATTTCATCGTTTGTCATTTGAAGTAGAGAAGGTTCTATAACGCTTAAATTTTCAGTTTCAACTTCACCTTCCAAAATTCGTCTATTACTTTGTTCGTTTCTCCACCTCTCAAATAACTGCGCAGACCACTGCATTTTTTCATAGTGATTGCAGGTATCTTTTCATCATAAATTTTCAACAAATCCGAGTCCGAAACTAGTGCACCAACTCGTAAAGTCTCGTCGACCACTTTTGCCTTCACATTCAAGATTTCACTTTTTGGCCATCAGCAATAAATTCGTCGCTATTAGCACACTGAAACGCATCGAATTCATTCAAAAATCTCGTGGGAGAAAACCCGCACATATCGTCATTAGAAGAACCATTATCTGATTCGACAGGCCTAAAAGAGCTCTAGATGGGTTATGAAAAATCTTGATCGGAGTCAGACATCTTACCTCTGCCACGTCGAGAGTACAACTGCCTCACTTGCACACATCGATGATGTGTGAAGACTGACTCTTACAGGTGGCAACATTCATGCACCTGCGTTGACAATGGAAATGGCCAATCAGAAACATCCTTGTGCAAGATAACGCACACTACCTGCCTTGCTTGAAAGAAACCATCATGCATATTCATTTTAAACATCTTCACGATTGTATCTTCAAATAACTTAAAAGACAGTAATGTCAACACCTGCTCCGAGTTCGCACATGTTACACAAAGAGCGGTAGGTTCTAGAACCCCCGCTGTATGCTTCATTTTTCTGAAAGGGGTGGCTAATCAAATTTTGCTCTCATCAGTCAGGAATAAATCTCATTTTATCAATATTTCTTGATCTATTTTTACAAGCTATCTTCAAATATTTTTGTGTTGATAGTAAACAAGGCCCCGAGTGTGTCGTAGTTCATGGGGGATCGTGGTTTAAGTCAGAGAACCACCTCCCCCTCGGCGGTTCTTGGTTTCCAATCGCCTCGGGCCTGCGGCCCTCGGCGATTCGAAACCAAGAACCACCTCGGTGTCGGTGGTTCTCTATGACATACATCTGAAAAAAACCGTCGGTTTAATTTTTCATTTCGCCGTCATTTTTTACAATATTTGAGATTACACATCTCATGAATATAACTAAAACTCTATGGTTTTATTTTTTGAGTTTCCGTCTTATTTTTATGAAATGACGAGTTAACCATCGTTTGTGCTGTTGGCTGTGTTTTCACGTACTTTTACCCCGACTTTTACATATGACTATTATCGCTTAGGTGTTTTAGCAATTTGTCCGTGATATTCTTGTCAAAATAACATAATTGAAAGGGCAAAATGTAGGGGAAATGGAGTAGGCAACTTTTTCATCAATAGTTTACAGTGCAGCGAGGTAATCCGGCGAAATTTTCAACACGACGCGGGAGGTGGATTTTACTCTCTGTACGCGTACTCAACGTATGCTTGGCGAAAGTGTATTGCCCAAATAGGGCGCCTTTGGGGGCCGTAGTGAGAGGACTGTGTACCAATACAAGGTCGTTCACCCACGGATCGGAGTGTAACGACATTGCTACCCGGAAGCTAAATAGCTCAGCAGTACAGGTTGATTTCACCAGACCTTTAAACGCATATCATTAAATTTTGCCAACCAATTTCGTTAGATACTGTAACTTCCTTGTATAGGGGCCGAAGACCTAGAAATGCTATAAATAGTATAAAGCTACAATACAAGGTTATTCACCTATGCACGAAGATTGCAAGGAGCAAATAGTATTTTTTCCGAAATACTATACCCATCAAGCAAATCTAACCTGGGTTACAACACTTGCTTTCGCTCTTCCATAAACTTTTATTGCTCTCGTATGTAGTGCCGTACATTGACAGACCGTGCGTCGACTATACTATCATGACGCACACAACGGGTCGTCGTATTTTTACCGTGAAGAGCATTCACGCCTTTGAGTACCAACCTCGAGGATTCTGAAGACAAGAACATCGTGCCTTCAGATAGTACATGATATGTTTATCAACGACAAGGGTAACATTTCTAGTGGATATTATGATGATGGACAAGGTAAGAAAAGTTTGGCGACGACTTGTTTCAATTTTCCGTTTCCAAATTTTCAAAAATTCACAGAGTTGTATTTAGGTCTAATTATGTGCAACGCAATTGAAATAATAGAACATTGCTTTTGAGCCATATTTATTAAATACTTTGCGACCTATGGGGAGAAATTTCATTTATTTGTACTGAACTGAACTGAACTGAACTGAACTGAATTGAACTGAAATTTATTTATTGTTTATCTATTTATTTATTTGTAGCTATCAGTTGCTTGCGAAGAGAATGATAATGATTCCCTGTATGATTACAATGTAAGTCGTCTTGCAGAGACACGGAACAGACGACGTGAATGGTTTTGGTATCAAGATCCATCAGAGGCAAGTTTTATGCATAACTACTTGGTCTTGATGTATGGAAATGTTTCAGTAAAAATCTAAGAAACGCTTGAACTCAAATCAATTGGATATAAGGTAGTACGTGCCTTCGACACTGAGAGATCTGAACAATTGCGTGTAAACTTTCCTTATGTCATGTTTAAACCATTCTCTTTCAAAATCAAGGCTAAAGTCGGAGTTTCTGTGCACATTTTGGTATAGACAAACAAATTACGTATCTAAAATATTTGCCTCTATTAGAAATTTAAATTATCACAATCCCTATGTCCAGTGTAAAGAAAAAATCAAATTTCTAGTTTCAAAAGAATGACGGTGAAAACTACATCACACAACAACTTTCAAGATCTGTCAGCGTAACGATAGTAAACTAGAAAGGCATTGTAAAAATGAGAACCCGTGAATTTCTGTCCATGGGGCTCACTCCTGTCATTCTACCCACACAGTGTTAATTATTCACAGAGTTCACCATCTTCTGTGAACCTAGCAGTGATGACAGCAATAACGTCAGAGTTTAAAACAATCCAGAAGTCTTTCGAACCATGCACAATCGGTGTCCGTAGCGGCTATTAGTGCAAGATGCGAGGTATAATGATATTCAAATATGCAGATTACATTAATTAGCATTGTTTCAGTATTAAAATTCTAATTAAAATGCTAATTTGCATATTAATGAACTTTCCTAACTAGGGATATATGTCTGATTTGACTTGATCAAAATTAACCAAACTTGGTATGTATATTAAAGATACTATGATCTAACATTATTGAAAGTCTTTAAGCGTTTTAATTTCAGCCAATTCCTAATTTGCATATTTCATGAACTTTGTTAATAGGAATATATATTTGAAATGACTGGACCAAAGTTGATGAAACTTGCTACATGTATTGAAGCCACTATGATACAACATTTTTGAAAGTCATTGAACATTTTTACTTCAGCCAATTCCGAATTTGCATATTTAATGAACTTTCCCAATTAGGGATATAAATCTGAATTAACTTGATTGTAGTTGTTGAAACTTACTATATACATCAAAGATACTGTGATATAACATTATTGAAAGTCAAAGACATTTTTACTTCAGCCAAAACCTAATTTTAATATTAAATGAATTTTCATAATTAGGTATATTTATCTTAATGGACTTGATCAAAATTGATGAAACTTACTATGTATATTAAGACTCTATAATTCAATATTATTGAAAGTCATCAAGCATTTTTTCTTTAGCCAATTCCTAATTTGCATATTTAATGAACTTTCCTAATTAGAGATATATGTCTCAATTGACTTGACCAAAGTTGACAAAATTTGCTACACATATTGCAGATACCATGATACAACATTGACAATCATTAAGCATTTTTACTTAAGCCAATTCCTAATTTACATATTTAATGAACTTTGCTTATTGAGGATATATACCGGGATTTACTTGATCAAAGTTGGCAAAACATGCTATGTACATTGACGATTATACCAGGTACTAGGTTAAAACAACATCGAAAGTCATTTCACATTTTCATGTCAGCTCTAATTTGCATATCTAATGAGCTTTCACAGCTCGGCATATATGGCTTGAAGGACTTGGCCAACGGTAATTACACTTGCTATATAAAGTGGTGATACAATAAGAGCAGTCAAATAACTTTAATATTTTTATTTCAGCTAATTACATATTTGTATACTTCATGACCTTTTAGAATTAATCGGCGGTGATTATTGTTCATTATGTTGATCATAATAATTTCAATGAAGTTGCAAACATGTGGCAAAGGTTCAAATTTACACATAACTTAAATATATAATGAAACACGTGAGCATTTTCAGTTCATATCTGGTTTTCATTATTCTGCCAGATTTCTTTTCAATGCGAGGACATGTATGCAGGTTCTATGCGAGTTTTAACGTCAGTACTCTGACACAGAGAATGGTACCGGTCAGACTGGGTACATGCGCAGTAGGTGCAACGTTGTGGTACCGAAGTTCATCAGAGGTGAGTCATTGAAACAGGAACCTCCAGGACCGCTCGAATTACTGATGACGCAGCTATATTTGCATACACTCAGTGGGCGGGAGTTTTTGAATTCTCGTAGCATTCAAAATGTATTTGTGAGATAGTGCCAAAATAATTGTGTTAACATTATTTCATTATGTTTATATTATTTCGTTCTGTCATTTTGTTTGTATTTTTATTTAATTGTATTTACATTTTTATTTCATTATGTTTACATTTTTTTCATTTTTAATTGTGTTTGCATTTTTATTTCCTTGTGTTGGCATTTGTATGATATTCTTTCATTTTGTTTATATTTTTTATTTTATTATAATTACATTTTTATTTCATTTTCTCATTTTGTTGGCATTTTAATTTCATTTTGTTCACATTTTTATTTCATTATGTTATAGAAATGAAATGTAAATATATCATAATAAAAATGCAATTAAAATGAAAGAATGAAATGCATAGATTTACGATAATCCGGCTTTTATATCAGTACAACGAGAGCATTTGTCAGTTGATACGATTACAATCTAAATATACTTCATCTATAAACGTCCCATATCTTGGACTTTTTACTCCCTGGCAGGAAGAAGCGCTGCTGTCTACAAATTCACCGACATATACTGAACATGGACGACTTATCTGTAGGTCATCGAATAACAGGTTAAGCCCGGATGGACCGCGGTCTACGTACAAATAAAACCATTTGCAGAAATAAATGTAGATAGAATTATATGTTTAATATATATCGATTTCATACCGTTATTACATAGCGTCTTCAGCGTACGTTTTCCATGTAACACTGTCGAAATCAGTGTTATGAAGGTAGTTTGTCACACACAAACTTAATGCTCCAGGGGGTCATCATGTTTGAATGATGTAAAAAAATGAACATAATTAACACTTATTGAATAATCATGAATATTACACGGTGAAGGGTTATTTTGCGTGCAGTTTTATGAAATGTAAATTTAAGATCAAGATCTGTATAGATATTTGTGATTGGATAAATTGTTTTATCTTTAATTCATATCTATCGTTGGACCAAATAACGCCTTTGTGTTTATATATAAGAAAAATAATTTTGGTAATATCGGGGAGAAGAGGAGCAAGACCACAGGAGAGAGAGGGCTCCGCTACCCCTACCCATGACGACATGTAACTTTATTACATGTAACTCGTAAGCTTATATGAAATAAACGGGTGTGAACTTTGAAGATTGAGAGCATCTTCTTTGTTTATGTATCCCAACAAACTCGCATGGCAATATCCCCATGGAATACTATTGTGGAATGTTATATCAGAGTTCAAAAATATTTTTATTCCATATAACACATTGGAAGTCAGACTGTGACATTTTATTGCGAAGTAGACCTATTTAGAATTTATTCCCGTCGTTCGAATGCACTGACATTGGACAAAACGGTGAAAGTAGACATCTAGATACATGTATATACTTTGGGTATCTGACGATGGCCAGAGCTTTGATGTTCCAGAGAAAGAGAGAGAGAGAGAGAGAGAGAGAGAGAGAGAGAGAGAGAGAGAGAGAGAGAGAGAGAGAAAGAGAGGATGTTATACCTTAGTGCGTGCTTTGTTGACTTTATCAAAGTTTATACGTGTAATCCGGTGATAGACTGGTGATAGCGTCCACAGCTAACTTACCCTTGGTTGATTTCGAGCATCAGGCAATCACACCAATAAAAGACGGAACACAGTGATAAAACTTCGTGAAGATTGTTAGGCCTAAAGGACAAATACATGACACAGTGAAAGAAAGGGATCTTTACAAAACCAGCGCTACCATATATAAAACAAAGACACCAAAAGTCTGTATAATGAGGGGATCGGCTGGCACAAACCATGTAGGTAGACTAATCCCCTGAGAGCGGAAAAAATTCTGCATTACGAATTAACGGCTTATGACTCCCCAGAGAGTAAATAAAACTACCGATCAAGTAGTTAAAAGATCACAATGTTTATGAATATGACATCGCCCTGTGATATTTGTAGAGCAATCACCGATTGACGTCATTCCACACCTCAAGTAAGGTATCTTTTCATATGGAAATGATTTCGAACCTACGGCGTTTGTGCCGGCGAATCTTGGCATAATTATAAATCTTGATTGGCAGTATACGTGATAGTCAAACGTATTTAAATAAATCATGAGCGATTAAAAGGTGACTTACAATGTGATTGTGATTACAATGATGAAATCGGAGAAAACGAAGCATTAGGCTATTTAGTAAGCCTAATAAGAACAAAACAAGCGGATGTCGTGGTGGAAAATTAGCCAAAGGCCTACACAAATCAAAGAAAAAAGGTATAAATTCTGTGGTAAAAAACTCACCCTTTTATTCATCTCGATTTCATTTTATAACTTTCTTAGTATAAACAATTCCCATTTGTTTTTTCCAACTGCAACGTTACATTTGTCATGAAGGTTAGGCCTAAATCTGATGGCTACATTTCATGCAAGAAGAACAATCTTGCAGAATTTGGATTTGCTGACGTACTTTCCTGTGAAACAGCCTCAGGCGCGTATTGGCTGGCCATGGGTAGTCTGGAAACAGCTATCCTCAAGGCTTGAACTCGGGATAGCACAGGTGCAGCGGAAGGTGTCGGGTGCTGCCAAGGTCACAGGTGTGCTGTGAGCTGGATATGTTTACGTAGCATAAACTCATCACAGCAAACTACCCAGCGCACAACACGCATGTGGCCTCAGTCACTGTGGCCTATTCGGAGTATTCCGCTCTTCTCTATTGAACATAGACGTGTGTACAACATATGCCGAAGGTGCTGTTCATCATGAAACTATTGTGAGTGACGACGTTGGTTAGGGAGCGTTCAGTTTTTACGGCCTGGGGGGGGGGGGGGGCCGGCAAAATCTTGTCGCCGGTGTTCAAAAAAATATAGACCCCCCCTGCATTTTTTGTGAAAAAAATGATGACCCCCCCTTTGTCAGACGAAAAAAATTGATGACCCCCCCCCCCGAAAAATAACCAAAACCCATATGTCAAATTTACCCGCATGGTTTGGATTTGAACTCCGGTACGCGGCGCACTTTATTCGTGTAGCAGAGATGCCAGTGCACAAACTTCTCAGCCACATCCATTGAAACGTCTGTTAATTGGGACGACTGCAAGGCAATTTTTAACTTCATTTCCATAGACAACTCATGTCCATGGACATTGTATAAAGTAAACTTTATTGGAGTGGTTCGCCAAAGGCAGCCCTCCGGTTAAGAGGGTCATGGACCATTACGTAAAGTCAACTTTATTCTAGTGGGCCACCAAAGGTGGCACACCGGTAAAGAGGGTCGATCATGGCTATTGCATAAAGTAGACTTTACTGAACAGGGCCGCTGAAGGCGCGCGGCCATTACCATTGTTCAGTGCGTGATCCCAGGGGTCCCTCAAAAATGTTTCTAATACAAGCCGCGGCTTCAATTTGGAATTTTATGGTAAGATTGCCGTGGGGTATTACAAAAATATATTTATTGTGGTGGGCCGCCGCAGGCGGCCCGCCGGTAAAGAGGGTCGATCATGGCCATTGCATGAAGTAAACCTAATTGGAGTGGGCCGCCAAAGGCGTCTGCCCATTAAGAGGGTCATGGGTAATACATAATGTATATTTATTGTAGTGGGCCGCCGAAGGCGGCCCGCCGGTAAAGAGGGTTGATCATGGCCATGGCATAAAGTGAACTTTATTGTTGGTATTATGTTTTTGAAAATGTGGTGACCCCCCCTTTCCTACCAGTGAAAAAGCAATGACCCCCCCTTTGCGGATCCAAAATTACGATGACCCCCCCCCCCCCTGGATTTTGCCGCCCCCCCCCGGCCGTAAAAACTGAACGGTACCTTATTGACATCGTATTAAGCATATTTAGGTGGCAATTAATTTCTCTATTTTTCAGTTCTTTATTTCATCATTTAGGCCGTTTCTCCCATTTCGCGAAACCATTTACTAGCGCAAGTTTCCATCTGTTGCCTCGCCTGGGATCCCTTGGGTCAAAGTGTCGATGTGAAGTGGGCCAGCCGTTTTTTGGGCCAGGGGGGGGGGCGGGGTCACTGAAAGTTACGGCGCGTGCGCAGACACTCTTATGTCAAAATGGCGGACATTCCATGTAGGTTAACAACACCAAACAAACTGAGCGCATAATGGGGCAACCATGTAGGATTCTCGACGATTTTGACGCGAAGAGTGGGCGATAATGGCGAATATTTACGACAGGGGTCGAGAGGAAACCTGGGAGAAACTCCAAGAAAAGTAAGTAGGTGTACGTTCGATGGCGTAACAAGATTGGTCAATCGATCGTGTTCCCCGACGCGATGTCGACAGCCCAGAGGATTTCTCATGGACCCGTTATATGCATTGTCGTAGAGTACATGATAATGAATTTAGGGGTAATACGCCATCTAAAATGCACTATGAAAGCCGACAACCCCGGTAAAACGAGCCTCGATTTCTCGCAGGTGAAATCAGCGCTCTCCAGATTTTCCTCTTCGATTACCAGCTAAGTAGTTTCATTAATTATTGATTTTATTCCCCATTGATGTCTTTTTAAGGTGTATTGATTAGTTTGCACTAGACACACACAATCTGTGAACACCTTAATTGCCTTATTATATGATTTATACGAGATTGTTTGCGAAGGAAATACTATTTTAGCTTGTCTACGCTCACATCCGAATGTTAATATTCATAGAGAGCATCATGTGCCATGGTGTGGTACTAGTACACAAAGCAACTGACAAGAAATTTCAGTGCAGTTTATCATTAACATTTTATGTTTTAATGCCCCACACACGCAGGAGTAAACCCAGCTTTAGCTTGTTTTTGTCCTGAAGATGACTATTAAAGACCAGATAGCAAAAGTAACTGAACATTTTGCTGTCTCTAGTCGGTTTTTGCTGTATTAACTAAAGTCTTCTCTTCAGACAGAGACCAGAATCAGTTTTTAAATAAAAAATAATATACATTTTGTAAGGAGAGAAATATTTTGGAAGGATATGATGGCAAACGAACTTTCAGCGTATTTGATTACAATGTAATCTCTGTGATTTACACTAAACCTAAAGCTAACCCTGACCTGAAACTCTTTCCAGTTTGCTTTTGATGGAGTCGTCCCTGTGATTCGTTTCCCAATTAAATTGGGGGAGGGGGTAGCAGGGGGCTGTGAATCTTTGTTGATCTGATATGGAGTACCAGTATCCTGCATGAATGCAAAATTTCAGTTCAGTGCAATTGGGGGCTAATTTCAAATGGCATCTACTCAGTTGTGAAAATTTTTACTCACAATACATGTATATTTGCGAAGACAGCCCATGAATAAAGTAGATTGTTCACTGCTTTTACCTTTGGCTTTTAGACATTTTTACTTTGCCGCAGGGACTGTGGCTTTTCCTGACATACGGTCTATGTCGTTGCAGATACATCGGGAAAAACTGTAAGCTACATTACTAGACCCAGTCCATGAATGAATTCAGAAGTACACGATTGGGTTTATACCTAAAAGAGAGGCACAATTTGAGTGAAATTTGACAATTGACATTCAGTCCCAAATCTGATGTCTGGCCAATACAAATTCTTGGCAACAGGAGAAAATCATATAAACACTTGATAAATTGTTTTCTATAGGTTGCAAAAAGCCCGGAAGAAACAGAGCTCGTCGCGGCAGAACACAGCAAGCAGCACCCGGTCATACGCCGGCAAGGTATCACCAAGCTACAGGAATGGGTACCACCGTACACCACCCCCAAAACATCTACCACAGTAAGTATGGCTTGGTTTTGTTTTTCCAATTCTTAGCTCATAATTGCCTAATGCAATCCTGTGTCACTTCGGGGTCCGGACACTTCGCACCAAAACCAGTTCGCCCCACACAACTTCGTCCCAAAACCATTCCGCACCAAAACCACCTCGTCCCAAGTACTACTTCGCCCAACGCCACTTCGCCCCAAGTACCATCTCGTACTAAAACCACTTCGCCCAAAGTATAGTACCATCAACTCGTCCTAAAATAACGATGCCACGACGTATTCTAACATTGTTTTTACCTGCAACTTGGAAGCATTGATGTGTCAGGACATTTTTGCCACCACGAACCATTTATTGTTGCATGAAACCATAAACGGTAGAATTAGAAAAAAGAAACATGCAAACTACAAGTTTGTCTCAGGTGTCGTGCATGGAATTGCATGATGTCATTTTCTCAAAATGTGTACAGTTTCAAGATTTCAGTCCTGGGATGATAGAAAACGGTAATGAAAACTTCGATGGCAGTAGTTGGTTCTTTTCAGCTTTACCGGTTGGCGATAAGTTTGGGGCAAAGTTGCATTGTTTTCGGGGCGAAATGGTTTGGGGCGACGTGACTTTTGGGGCGAAGTGGTTTTGGTACGAGGTTGTTTTGGTGCGAAGTGGGTTTGGTGCGAAATGGTATGGGACGAGATGGTATGGTGCGAAGTGGTTTTGGTGCGAAGTGTCTGGGAACAGTCACTTCAGTGTGACAACATAGTACTCTGCAGCTTAACAGTTTGCATGTACCGGGGTATAATGATTACTGGTACATAATAATTACACGCTAAAAGAAAGTCATCATGACCTTTTGTAATTTATTTCAATAAAAGGTAGAATCTGCCTTGGGGACAGATATTTGGACTGTTCATCAGAAACTTTTACAACATATTTTTGGTCTGCCGCTTTTATTACGGATGGGGGGCTTAAATGGTAAAGCTCATGGAGTAAATAAAAATTTCCCCAGCTACACATGTTTGTGACATTTAAAAAAAAATAGTTTTCCCCCATAAAACTAATACAGGGATGGCAGCCATTTTGAATTTCAAATATCAGTAAATATAAGGTAATTTCTCTCTCTATTACCAAAATGTGGAGGGTGACCCCTGATTTTTATTCTAGATTTTGAAAGAGAACTTGGTCAAAAGTTTTTTTTAGACAAGTGTGAACAAAAACTTGGAAGTCGCACAGTTTCGAGGTGCACACTACCATACAACAGAAATATCACTGTAGGTAGGCATTACTGTCTACTTAATCTGTGTTTCTGGACATTGCCCTTTTAATTAAAAACTCACAGAGTACTTGCCAACTTACCAAAAATGAGTTTTGGATCCGAAAATTCTACTCCTAGTCTTGGTGTGAATTTTCATAGAATAATCATAGTGTCACTCTGGGAAGAGATTGTATCCACAAACTAAGGTGTTTAGGAAGAACTGACTAGCACCAGTGCACAGCAGACATGGCCATTGTTCTGTGAAAACACCAACAAAAGTTTTTTTTTCTGGTTTCCCGGTGTGACAGAAAAGTTGCAAGGGATACATATATAGATTGGGATTTATCAACCTCAGTACTTGAGTCATTTTGGTAGTTGCTACACTTTTGATGCACACTTCTGAATTTGATAAATGGACATGTCTATAAATTTGCGGAACAACGCTACTCTGACTTATCCAAAACTGTAATTATCAAACGTGTTTATCCAAAAGCGTTTAAGGTAGAACGCACCTCGGGGACAAACATTCAGACTCTCAAACTTTTACAGTTCTCTTCTGATATACCACATGTGGGGGTTCATTTTAACCTCTTGGTGAAAGAAAACTTTTCACCAGCTTAGTTTTTGAAATTCGAAAATTTTTATTTTTCGCCATAGAGTTAACACGGGATGGCGGCCATTTTGAATTTCTAATATCGGTAAATCTTGGGTTATTTCTTTCTCTAGTACCAAAATTTGCACGGTGACCCCCTATTTTTATTCTTGATTTTGAAACAGAATGATTGAAAGATTCCTTGAGGAAAGTTAGAGCGAAAGTTTAAGTCTTTCACTTTCGAGGTGCATATTACCTTTTTTTTTTTTTTTTTTTTTATTTAAAGAATTTATTGGGTATTTTCCTTATAATGTTACAATTCTTTGCTAGCGTACTAGTTTTTCTCTGTAAATACATCCATTATCGCACAAATAATAATATAGGAGACCACTTTTCCAAGTGCACTGTCATCTTGTTATCTTTTTTGCAATGAAGTTCTCTATCTGATATATCCGTCGTATGAAAGACACCAATCCTGCAAAACTTGGCTTAACACCTTTCATTTTACAGTAATAGGTGTGTTTTCTCACAAGTAAACTAATAAGTTAACTAACAGAGATTCTTTGGATCTGAAATAACCAAGCAGAGTTTGCTTGGTGGTGAGCTCAACTCTAGAGCGTCTCCCCAATAGATTCCTCCAAAGGGACACTGAAAATGAGCATGCATAAAATAAATGTTCATAGCTTTCAACTTCGTTCATGCAGAATGTACACAGAGGGGTTGGAAATTTATTGGGATTTAGTTTGTGAAGTTTTTCATTGGTATAAAGAATATTATGTAGTAATTTAAATTGGAATTCCCTCATTTTGCTGTCGATGGTCATCTTCAGCATTAATTTATACATTTTTTTCCAATCCAGAGTACCTGAATTCAAAACTTCTTCCAGTTTTGCTTGGCTCGCCGGTGCGGTAAAGATCCTGCTTGTCAATTCATTCTTAATAATGTGTCTTGATAGGCCTCTAATACATTTGGTGTCTCGTTTATCAGAATGTGAATATATCGTCTACTCCATTTTCTTTTTGTTTAAGATCGCCTGGAATGGCGGAGATTAGACCGATCCACTTAAGTTTGTGTAACAAGGAGAAATGTGCCCCTTCAATTATTGGCCATGGTTTTGCTTTGTCCATATCGAAGAGATCAGAGATTCTCAAAATTCCTTTCGAAGCAAATTCTCTGAAATAGACTGATTTACCCCCTAAGAGTATATTTTTGTTGTTCCACACAATCTGATTTTTTTCTTCATTTTGCGTAGCAGTTTCCTCGGACCAAGCATCAAGACATTCTGTGACAAAATCTGTAAACCGCACCGGTAGCCTATGTGTGTTAAAGTTACATTTAAATAAGAGATTTCCTCCCAAGTCTTCCAATTTCTTTTCTATGAAAAGCTTCCATGGGTGTGAAATCTCTGGGTTGATAAAACGTTGTATCCATATGATTCTTTGTTGTTTTTTCATTAAATTTAGATTTGGCATGTTTAAGCCACCTTGGCCCACGGACCCTATCATTGTTTTCCTTGCTATCTTATCTTTTCCATTCCATAGAAAGTCATACATTATTTTGTGCACTTCATGAATGGTGTTTTTCTCAACAGCAGTGGAATTTAGGATATATGTAAACTGTGAAATTCCGAACGTTTTTATCAGTTGGACTTTGCCAAATAATGAGAGCTTTCTGCTCTTCCATGAGTTGAGAATAGTTCTCAAAGTATCCACTGCTTTGCTTACATTTTTCTGTTTAACATCTTTATTGTATGAGAAATAAATTCCTACTATCTTGATAGGCTCCGCGGGCCAATTGACCCCAAACATCTTGTCTTTCCTGTCCCTCCACTTTCCCAGCCATACCCCTTGCGTTTTTCCATGTTGATTTTCAGGCCTGAGCATTCATGAAATTTGTTTAACAAATTGAATAGCACCCCGGCAGACTCAGTATCAGACACGAAGCAAGTCATGTCATCTGCAAAAGCAGCATCCTTAATTTCTTCCCCCATTATGGTGATGCCAGTGATGTCTTTGTTTGACCGTATTGAAACCAGGAGAGTTTCCAAAACGAGAATAAAAAGCATAGGAGACAATGGATCTCCCTGCCTTACCCCCCTTCCTAATTTGAAATAGCCTGTGCTGAATCCTCCGTTCATTACACAGCTTTCACTGTTAGTGTACAACACACTTATCCACTGTTGGAAGTTTTGGCCAAAGTTAAACTTCTGTAAAACTTTGAATAAATAGGACCAGCTCACAGTATCAAATGCCTTTTCAAAGTCTATGGCAAAAGTAATGCTCCTATGTTGGTTTCTCTGGTATACTGATAAATTTCGTCTATGAGCCTACATATCATTGATGTTACGGCCCTTTACGAATGCTGCTTGAGTTGGACCAATTAACTCCGGTAAAACTTTCTCAAGCCGCTTTGCTAAGCATTTTGAGGCTATTTTAATGTCTACATTCATTAAAGAAATTGGTCGCCAGTTTTTAAGCATCAAACGGTCCCTTCCAGTTTTTTCTATTAGTGTAATCATGCTCTGTCTCTGTGAGACAGAGAATTCCCGTGTTCAAATGCATAATTTAATGAATCTACCAGTAGCTTACCAACCAATGGCCAGAAAGCCCTGTAGAATTCTATAGTAATGCCGTCATTACCTGGGCTTTTGTTTTGCTTCATTGAGGACATCATATTAAATACTTCTCCAGGGCTTAACAGTCCCTCACAAGATGTTTGCATTTCCTCATTTAGCTGGGGGGTCTCTATGTTATTAAGAAGGGTGTCATTTTGCTGATCTCTGGCAGTTCAGCATAGAGAGTTGAATAAAAGTTTTGATTTCATTGAGAATATCTTTAGGTTCAGTTAAGGTCAAATTTTCCCCTTTACGGAGTTGTTTAATAGATGACTTCTTTTTGTTAGATCTTTCCAGCCCCAGAAAGTACCTGTTATTTTTTTCCCCTTTTTCGTACCAGTTTGCTCGAGATCTTACTATTGATCCCTCTGTCCTGTAGTCATGATACTCCTCCAACTCGCGTTGAAGTTGTTCTAATTCCACATAATTTACTTCGTTTGGGTCTTGGGAGCACTTTAGCTGAGCACGTTTGACTCTATCTTCCACCTGAGCAAGATTATGTCTCCTCTCTCTTGCCTTTTCTTTGCTATATTTCATTGAAAAATCGCGTATTTTGTACTTAATCAAGTCCCATAAAATTCTTTTGTCCTGAATGTCTTTATATTCTTCTATCCATGTCTTAATTTGATCTTTAAGTAGTTCACTATAATTGGGGTCCTTTGCCAATGTCGAATTGAATCTCCAGTAGGCTGGGCCCTGCTTTTGATACTTGTTTTGCAGCTTCAGGAATACCGCAGAATGATCTGAGCCCAAGCCCGGTATAATTTCTATTTTGTGGGTTACATTCTGTAATTCATCTGATATGATAAAAAAGTCTATTCTACTTTGTTGAATAAAGGGGCGTCTCCTTCGCCATGTATAATGTCGTTTGTTTTCATTTCTTACACGCCAGATGTCCACTAAACTAAATTGCTCCTGTATATCATCAAAAATGTCTAGCGATTTTTTCCATGGCCGAGAGTTGCTGTACGACCTGTCAAGGTCATTGTTTAAAGTAAAATTAAAATCCCTCCCCAAATAATGGTACAGTCCGGGTCTGGAATTTGATCTGTGAGTCTATTACCAACATTCCTTAAATAGTGATGATGCTCCGATTCTTTGTTTGGGGCATAAGTATTGATAAGAATGCATGGGGACCCATCAAGTTCAGTCTGGAGCATTAATAACCTCCCTTCATCATCCCGTGTTATATTAGTGATTGTTAGACCTGTATTTCTTACAATAATCATTACACCCCTACTGTCGTTAGAGCCATGTGAAAACCAGCACCTGCCCCTGAATTGGGAGGCCCAAAACGGTTCGTCTGCCGGAGTGCTATGTGTTTCTTGGAGATAAATAACATCAATATTTTTATCATTTATCCAGTTAGCTATTTTTTCCTTTTTTTGAAATCTCTGAGTCCCCTTGTATTGAAAGTCAATAACGATAATTGTGTGTCCATATTATGTTCGTACTATGGTCCTTGTTTGTACACAGTAAAAAGACATTGGTACCCATTTTTTCAAAGATACTATCGAAAGAACAAAAATAAAGTAATAATGAGAAAAACAAAACCCTAAGTCAAAAGCGGAAAAAAAGGAACTATAAAAGACAAAGACTGAGCTCAAAGGTACTGATCTGCTACATGGACGGCTCCATTTATCACTGTGTTAACCTTATTTTACCCTGAGGTTGTATCAGGGCCTCTAGAAGTGTCACACTTCCAGCGGCCGTGTCTGTGTACGTGTAATACGGTACAGCTAGGCAGTTACGTCATTTATACACAATGTTATGGATCGTATTACCCTGTAATGTCTTTCACTGTGACTGGCTTCATCCGACCGTCCTCGGTCTCTATCATACAAGTAGCGGGAACTTTCCATGCGATGTAGCTTTTTCTGCCCGGGTTTTCAGATTGGTACTGCTTCCGGTACGCCATCAGCCGTTTTCTTTCATCCAGGATTTTCCTGCTGACATCGTCGGTGACGAAGATGTCTTTCCCTTCGTATTTATTTCTTCTCAGGCATCCCGGAGCAGCAAATAGCACTGTTCTGGCTATGTTGGCATCCACAAAGGCGACTTTTATGGGTCTCGGTTTTCCCGTACGTAGTGGTTGCGTTGGCACTCTGTGTGCGCGTTGTATGGCCATACGCCCGGTAATCCCTTTCACTTTCATATGGCTCGTGATGAAATGCTGTATAAAGTCCGAGCATGACCCGTTATGATCCCTTTTCTCTATTCCTTCAGGAAGTTCATGAAGTTGATGTTGATTCTTCGGCTTCTGTTTTCTAGGTCTTCGTTCCTTGCTTCACTGTCTTCCATTCGTTTTTCTAGCTGCTGTACTCACAGGTGTCCGGAGTTGCTGGTGTACATGCATAGAGAGAATGGGAAGGTTTGACACGATTTTGCCCGCCGGACCGTGAATCCATACAAATAAGGAGTTTAGAGTCAAATAAAAGGTCTACGCCAATAGCGAAATACCTCTTGCCTTTAACGCTCAAGTTTCAAGTGGGCAAACTGGCATTTAGTCTCAATATCGGCCCAAAACTCTCTGGTAACCCCGTTCGTCAGGCTGTTACATACGGCAGCCATTTTAATAACCAGATTCTTTCCCATAGTGCAGTGCGGGTCATTAGCATTCGACATGAACCCGTGACCCCGCAACCGCTAAATTTAAATCCACTATCAAATAGGCTACAAGTATTGGTGCACACAACGTCCAGCTTTGCGTTTTGCACAAACTCAAGTCATGGGAAAGTTTACCATTGTTACGTTTGTTTTGATCGTGCAAAGGTCACGAGTTCATCACTTATGCGCGCTGAACCATGGGTAATTTGTCCCGTTCAAAATGGCTGACGTACGTAACAGCCTGAGGATGTACGTAACCAGGAATTTAGGGCCAAAAGAGAGACTAAATAACGATTAACACGTCTCAGGGTTGGACATTAAACGTCAAAGGTATTTATCTGTCGGAGGAAGGTAGTTTTTGACTGCATGCGTTGATATACGTGGATTTTTTTTGTCTACAGGATTCCGGCGGGCAAAATCGTGTCAAACCTTCCCATTCTCTCTATGCATGTACACCAGCAACTCCGGACACCTGTGCTGTACTTTGCTTCTCAGGTCGTTTATTTCTTTGGTTCGATTTCCCGAGTGAGTTTCGAAATCCTCTACACGTTCGTATACTTGATTGAGCGAGTGTTCTAAGTCCTCCACCTTTTTGTTAGTTTCTTCGAGCATTGTCTTCATTGGGTCTATCTTTGCAATGGTTGCATTGATAGAGAATAGCAGTTCATCGTAAGGTCCGATCGTTCCTTGCTTGGCAGCTGCATTGCACGTTGGAGGTCGCCATCTTGGATGATTTGGTCCTGGAGGTCGGTTCGCTCTTGGTCTGTTGTGAGCATTTCATCAACTCTTCTGACCTTTCTTCCTTCCTTTCCGGTCCCTTCAGTACTTCTCGGATTCTTTTGTGGCATTTTCCTTACCTCGACTACCTTCCTCAGGGTGAATTTCTAGCTATTTTCTGGAGCCGTCTTCCACGAGGTTAGCTAGGCTGACGCATGCGCAGATCCCCCGCATATTACCTTATTCAAAAGCATTGTTAGGTATGTGTATAAAACAAATGTATTCCATTAGGGATGTTTTACAAACTGATTGACTGCGTTGACATGTTTGAGAGAGTACTGGCAACTCAACTTATTTACAGCAAACTGTTTGTGCAATGTAAGATTAACCTTTTTTGACCTCCTTCACTAGCCTGTGCAATTTCTTTCCCAAAGTCTCACCATTGTAAAAAAATATTGCAAAGGATTACATCAAATAACAATGGTGATTTGGTTACAGAGTGTTGTGTCTTTATTCAGCAAGGGATTGCTAGTAAAGTGTTGAATACTGAGTCTTTGTTATGTCTGTTCTTCATGACTCATAATTAGTATGCTGATGCATGCAGTAATGACTTCCCTTATCAATTTTTACTGTGATTCTTGCAAGCCTTTTGTGCAGTGGTGTCAGTCAAAACATGGGCAGAAACCTTGAGGTACATGTACCGGTAGTATGCGCTTCAACAGTGAAATACTTAAAGTTTTGCTCAAACTTCCCTCAAGGAATCTATCAAGCATTTGCCTTCAAAATTAATAATAAAAATTAGGGTCACTGTGCAAATTTTGGTACCAGAAAAACAAATTACCCAAGATTTACTGATATTTGAAATTCAAAATGGCTGCCATCCCTGTGTTAACTCTATGGAGAAAAATAAAATTTTCGATTTTCCAAAAACTATGATGTTTCTCATACCAAGAGCTTTAAAATGAATCCCCACAAGTGGTAGATCAGAAAAGAATTGTAAAAGTTTGAGAGTCCGAATATCTGTCCCTGAGGTGCACTTCTACCTTAGTGCCCCATGGTCATCACAAATGTTTAACCCTTTCAGCCCCAGTTCCCTGTATACAGGTCCACTTTACCATAGAAAAACAATGGATTTGGGACAAACCATGGTGGTGAAATGTTTAAACAGTATTCTGTGGTGACACTTCGGTCAGCATTTGGTCATAAGTTGCGTTCAATTTCAAACAGTTTATCAAAAAAAAAGGAAAAAAGATGCTGCTAATGTGGATTTGAGTTCCACAGCTGTCACATTCGATTTATTTTTTCAAGTTTGTTTATGATATGAATTGGTATGCTTTGTTTTTCAGCTTCAAAAATCATATTGAAAGAAATAGTCTAAACATCAACTATAAGGCAGTTTTACTGAAAAATCCCTAAACAAACAAATGAAACAAAAAATAGCTTTGCTAACTTGGTGCCTTACAGAAAAAAAAAACCTCAAAAACTGTTTGTCAACAATCAAAGCAATTCTGTTGAAAATGGAAATCTTACAGTTGACACTACAAAGCACTTATAAATAATGAATATCATCATACATTTTTCTTTCAAATTCAACATCTCTGCATTGAACAGTTTTGTCAAAACAGTCCCTTTAATCTCCAATTGTGTGATTGCCTGTCAATGAGGAACTCTAGCATGAAAGATAAAAGAGCCAGTAATGCTAACTTTTGGTGATTAATTTTTTTGCCATTTAGTTTTTAATGTCAACCATAATTTATTGTTCTACTCCCCAAAGCATATCGTTGATATACATATAGTATTCAGCTTGTCAACTTGGCCTGTACATGTGTGAACTGTATAGTGGATTCTGGTCCTGACAAGAATTCAAATGTAAGGCGGTAACAGTAAGCAATACATTTTACACATGTACATGCTATGTTGGCAAACTAAATAGTGTGTTACAACGTTCTTTGGGGAGTAAAATACGAATTTGCCATTGACATACAAAATAAAAATAATGAACAAAACATCAGAAGTTTGCATTTCTGGCCCTTGTAAAGGCTATGGGTTTGCCATAGACTAGTATACTACTAGTACTACTAGTTCAATGTCATGAGAACAATGAAATGCCAAGCTCATGTGCTTTTTTAGCTACTATAGACTATAGTCTATAGAAGCTATTGGGATGGGTATCCGTCCGGCGTCCGTCGTCAGTCTGTATGTATGTATGTATGTATATGTATGTCCGTTTGTGAGGCGTCCGTCCACTCAAATATCTTGAGAACCGCAGTAGTTACTGATTGATATTTGTTGTGTAGATGAAAAATATGATTTTGAGAAACTATTTTTTTTAATTTTTTGATATTGTTGAAAATAGGCAAATTAATGCCAAAAAAGGTGTTTTTGGTAAAAAATCTTCTTCTTCATAACCGCTGGTCAGACAGCTTTGTTATTTGGTATACAGGTCCCTAGGGGTAACCCAACTTAGATTTGTTCAAATTGTGATGAAATATGCAAATGTGTATTTTAAGGAATTTTTTTGTCATTTTTGGTCAAAATTTGACTTACATTGTATGTAATTCTTGTACTGTATAAACCCTATCAATTCACCCAGAAAAAAATAATTAATATGATTTTAAATAATTGAATTAATTAGGAAATCATCAAAGCCAAAATAATTTTATTGTAGAATTATCAGAAAGTTCAACTTTTTTGACAGTTCATAGTGAAATGCTTACCATCTTGGAGGATTAAAACATGTAAAGGCAACTTTCCTGAATCCCAACTTTGACATATTCTGAACCGTCATTTATTGTGCCCTGTATGTTATCTAAAAGAAATTGCTCAAAATAGTCAATAGAGATAGAGATAGAGATAGAGAAAGTTCTAATTTCCATTTTGGTTTACTTGGTAAGGATAAAATAAAATTACGTTTTGAGAAAAAAATAGAGTGGTCAATTAAAAGAGTGGTCAAAGTGATAGGGGTTTTATGGTAAAGCTGGGCTGTAAGATTCCACATGTGCTATTTATAGCAATTATGCAATCTGTGTAAACAGTACAATGAAAGTTACAGATTCCTTGTAATGCTTTTGATGACCTTGAACTTCTTAAGTTTCAAACATTTGTATCTTCAGTGTGCTTTCTCTGAGTATGTACAGTCTCAACTTATTCAACAGAACTCACTTACAATGTTAATCAAAGATATCCACCTTCTTCATCAATACATGTGTCACAAAAGGTTATTCTCTACATAACACAGCAGAGCTCTGTCAACTGTTGAGTTGCTTGTTCTTTCAAAACCGCTGGTCAGACATTGGTTTACAAGTCCCTAGGATGACCTAAGTGAGATAATTTCATACAGTCAGGAAATACTTAATTTTGTATCCATGTCTATAGTAGCTTCAGGGACATTGGCCCTATGTTTATCCTATTCAGTACAATACCCAATATGCATTAATCTCACTTTCTTTGATTTCATAGACTGGATACTCCACCTGGTCACAACACTCCGTCCATCGACACCCCAGTGTCTGGTTACCCTGGCAACCTGCGGAGGAGCACCTATGAAGTTGTGCCCCCTTTAGTGCCGCGGGAGGATGCTTTTGAAAGGTAACAAATTACCCCCTCCCTTAATAAAGTAAAAAGTTTTTACCCTGTAAAGCCAAAAATAATTACCATTGCGTCACGAATTCCTGTTTTAAATTCTTTTTGTCATATCTCCCCTGAAAAAAGCAAAACAAAACAAATATGCAATTTTGTTTACATTTTCTTGATAAATTGATTTGCCTTTCAACTTTATTTAGTAACAAACAATTTCTTTTACGCAATCTTTGCAGTTTATGATCTCCAAGCGCATTCCTGAAGTCTAGAAATATATGGTCTTACTAAAGGGTATTTAAAATTTCTGCATGTAAATTTAAAACTTTGTAGAGGACTTGCATGCAGCATAGTGGCTATGTATAAAGAGTATTGTAGTCTGTCTTCATGTTCAAGGGACACAAGTGGTGGTTATAAGGTACAATAAAAACCTTCAGATAGGAACTAAAGGGGTCATCAGATTACCGTATGTATTGTACTTCACCCCTAACCTTAGTGACTCCCCAAGTTACTAGTTATTTAATGCAAATTCTGTGTGGGTCCACTGATCTTCACTCTTGCCTGCCATCACATGCATTGTACTTCACACCAGGTACAACGCTCACCCTTATACTAACACTGAAAATGAATCAAGTGACAGATTTTGTACATCTACGAAATCACGGTCTGTCAAAGAAAAAGTTTATCACTAAGAAAGTCAGTTATTCCACTAGTCTACATGTAGCAGCATAAAAATTCATTGAAAATAAAATTAAAAACCCAATGTCTGGATAATGTAGCTTAAAAACTTGCCTGCCAATGGAATATGGCACAGCCCTGAAAATTATGTCTTTCATACTGTATACCTGGTGTACCCAACTTCTGATCACAGGAAGCAAAAAACTGGAAATTATTTTCATGTGTCCTCTTATCAAGCAGTTAATTGTAACATTTTATATGACTGACAAAAAATTAACTTGTTTTGGGCAGGTATGTAAACAATCAATTTTTTCTGAGTCCAGGTTGCTTGCATCACAACAGGTCCTTCTGTTCCTCATTTATTACAGAGAACCATCCATCGACAGTCACTACTCGGATTATCCAAGAGACAGAAGCAGTCACTACGACCCAAGATATCATAGGGATTATCCGGACCCGATTGATCAGAGAAACTTTCTTGATCCGTCAGACCCCAGGGGCTATGCCCGCCATGACCCTGGCAAGGGCAAAGGTCGCAGTAACCCTGGTAGTTACGGATATTCCAACCGCAGTAAGCAGAGCTCCAAATATTCCGGGAAACCCAAAGGCAGCTATGGATCAAAGACAGTCGCCAACGGATATAGCCGTAATCCGTCCCACAAAACCAACGGAGTTGCCGAGCCTGATGATTTGTATTCCAGTTTGCGATACAATGGATTTCAGCCCTCCATTCTCGGAATATACCGCTATCCCAAAACCAAAAGAAGAGAAAATTGCTTGTAAGGTCCCGGAGAACTTCCGACACAGAATCTGATACTTCCAGTAGAGCTAGCAGTGCATACAGGCAGCCGGGATACCTGCCAGGCGAACAAAAATACCTGAATCCCGGAAATGATTATTTGCCCGGAGGGGAACGTAATCCATACAAAGTAACTGACGAGACATTGCAGTATATAAACCCATTACCGTCGAATCCTTATGGAAGTCCTAGCGGCCCGATAAGTTACCTTACAGTAGGTGCGGACTATGCCAATCCTGGAAAATCAAAACCAAGCAGTCCTGATGGTCTGGCAATAGCCTTGTCAACCTTGAACGAGAACGCTTCTGGAAGGGCGTCAGTGTATGATGATCTTGGTTCAGTGCTCAAGGTAGGTCCTCATTTGCACAAGATTTTACGGCACATGACACTATAATGCAGTTATACTGTTCTGCTTGGAGAAGCAGCCATTTATAGCCATGTTCTATTTAAATAGCTTTTACTAATCAGAAATTACTTTGAAAAATAATAATTCTTTGCGCTCATAATATCTTCATGTTTGAACATAATGTTCTGTATAACACAATATCATACAGTTTGCACTTTAAATAATTTAAGTTTAAATAATATTATTTAATTATCAAATAACGCTTTATGCCCATAGCATCGTTATGTTTGCAAATAAAATACCACTGTAGACACATAATATTACCGGTATAGTGTTTAAACATAAAATAATAATATATAAACCTAATGAACCTTAAATAATACTTTATGCATACACTGACATTGTTAACCCTTTGAGCGCCAAAGTCAATTTTTGTCACCTTTATAAAATATACCCTTGTCAATTTTTTTGAGATTTTTGCTAAAATTTTGATAAAAAAGTGTAGCCAATGAAATGTAATATACATTTGGTCAAAAATTATCAGCAAATTTTCTGAAAAATCCATAAAATTTAGTAAAATGTTGCACTAAAATTTTGGTGGGAAAAATAACAGCACTCAAAGGGTTAATATCTTAATGTTTCAGATACAGTAATGCCTAAAACACAGTGCTGGTACATAAAGTAGTATTCTTTCTTAATAAAATAATAATGCAACCTCCTAATATTCTACTATCTGTAAACTTGAGTCAGCTGAGGCTTTCCATTGCAGTAGATTTTTTTATGTATACCTATCTACTGGTATATGTTGTCTTTCCAAGACAAGTCTCCCCAAGAAATATTGGAGAGTGAAGCGTCTTGTCAGGAAATCACGGGAGTTTGTGACTCAAAAATGAAAGATTTAAACTTATGATTAAATTTTCCCCACGCGAACTTTCAACGATTCTCTTTCAAAATCAAGACATCCAACAAATTACCGATATTTACCGAAATTTGAAATTCAAAGAGGAGGCATCCCTGTGTTATCCCCATGGGACAAAATAAATTCACAGTTTTCGCAAAACTAACCTGGGGAAAACTTAATTTGCTCCCAGAGCTTCAAATTCAACTCCTTCAAATGGTAGACCAAAACAGAATTGTAAAAGTTTGAGAGTCCTAATATCTATCCCCGAGGCACATTCCACCTCAATGAAGAAATTCTCTAAACATGCATGCATATACGCTGCATCTTGTTTCACATGCACTCACATACAATTTAATGATGCCATTTTTATGCCAAATCCGATTATTTGTTTGATTTCCTCAGAAGAAGAAAAGGCAAAAACGTAACAAAAAGAAGAGATACAGTACTCCGGACGATGCGGCAGTGGCTATCCAGAGTGTCTACAGAGGGTACCGAACCAGACAGGTCAGATGCAGTTTTTCGAAATCTGAGTTTTGAGAATCTCATCCTCGATTTCACTTTTCCGTAAATGTTATAAGAAAGGTTCACCAGCTGACTATCAAGGGAGTAATATGTGTGAAAAAATTGAACACTACCCGGTAGTTATTTACAGGTAGACAAACCAAAAGGTTAGTTTGCTGTTGCCACTGTTGGACCTGTTGCGTACGTACGGGGGGTGGGGGGGTGACAACTTTGCAGAAGGCTTGGTTGGTTACTGGGGGTGTTGGGTTGGGTGGGGGGGGTTGGCAGCGATCCATTGCTTGTATTTCCTTTTCTTTACTTGATATACTATAGTATTATCCGCAGAAAATTCAAGGGTTTTACATGTGTGTTGATGATGGCCCCAATTTTCTAAAATGGCCCCTTTGGGACAGGAGTAGGGCCCATCATGGCCCCCTGTTTTTACATCCTAGAATGAAAACTGTGTAGTATATTTTGCACCTCAAAATTGAACGACTTAAACTTTTGCTCAAACCTTCCATCATAAAACATAAACCCTCTAGAAATTCAAGATTGTCAATCAGGGGTCACAGTGCAAAGCTTGTTACCGGACAAACAAATTACTGAATATTTACAGACACTTCAAATTCAAATTGGCTGCCATGCCAGTGACAACTCTTTGCAAGAAAATTACATTTTGTATTTTCACTGAAATATGCCAGTGAAAACTCCATTTAGTACATTCATGAGCTTTAAATGATCCCCACAAGTGATAGACAAAAGATTACTGTAAAAGTTTTTGAGTTTGAATATCTGGCCCGGCTGGGTAATCTACCAAATATGATGTTTGAAGTAGAATGTAAAAAATCCTGAAAAATACTGGAGAATACAGCAAAGGTTAGATTAGATCTTACTGGTCTTGTTCTTGCAATGCAGGGCTTAGAATCTGCAAACTACCTCAGGAATGAAGACCAAGCGAAGGCCTTCGTTGATGACTTCATCAATGGAACCATAGAGAGAGAAATCGTCCCAGATCTGCTGATAGAAGCACTCTCTGAGAAACGTTACCTGGTAAGATATGAGAAATTATATCATTCCAGTATATTGATGACGCAAATGCAGCAATCTGATTGGTCGAGACGTGAAAAGAACCGTGGTACCGGTATATTCGCAATATACCATGGTTAGCACACACATGAGCTCTCGGCAAGTCCCCAAAAATCTTTCTCTGATTTTCCATGCCAGAATTTCAATATAACTCGTATGATATATAATAGCAATAAATCACACCCAGTGACGGTATACCACTCGTATTTTGACCAGTTCACTTCATGTATATGCACTCGCTATCGCTCATGCATGTATGTCGTGAACTGGTCAAAATCTCATGGTATACCGTCACTGGGTGTGCTTTATTGCTTAAGTATATGAGTCAAAAAAAGACAACTTTTCAAAACAGATGTAGATGTTATCATATGATGTTGTCAGTAACACCTTGAAAAGTTCAAAACTTAGAAGAAAATGCAACCAGTTATAAAGATCATTTGTGTATGCAGGTGTCTTGACAGATGAGTTGTTGGTAAGATTTACCTCCAAAATGAAACTCGTAAACATTTGCCAACACTCTGTATTAGAAAAATTCAAACAAAAGATTAAAAAAGTGGTCAGCTTGCAAATTTTGTTTGACTGGAGAAGTAATATACATAAGTTACTGCTATTGATGTTTCCAAATGATGGTTATTTTCTCTGTGAACTCCATGGGACAAAATTAAATTTTCAAATTTTTCCTCAGGGAAATATGACAAAACTTGACTTTTTGAGAAAGTTTTAAATAACCCCACACAAACTACCATATATATCGGCAAAAAGGTGTGATACTTGCCTTCCATCTCAAGGTTGAATTGAAGATATGCTCATTTCATGACTAAAATCTTCCAATATGAGAATTCAAAATAATTATTTTTGTATTGTTTATGAAGGTACTCGGGTCATTTGTGTAGAGATATATGCAAAACAAACTAATTTAGCAATTTTGAGATGAGGGTCTTTCTTTGTACTTTCTTTTCAGCCTCGAGATCATCCGTTATTTGTACCGGCTGTTCTGTCCTGTGAAGACATTGTGGATGAGACAGTGGAAGAAATGATTGAAGAGATGGTTATAAAATCAACTACAGCAAGGCTGGACAGGTCCGTCTTCATATTGCTTCTCTAGTTCTGTGTAACATTCTTGAATGGTACCCAGTGTGCATCTCAAGTTGAAAGTTCTAAAGTCTTGGTCAGACTTTCCTCACAGAAACTGTTTTCATGAAATCGTAATCAAGAAGAAAAATAAGGGGTCACCATGCATAGTTATGGATCAGAAACATAAACTATCCCAAATCTACCAACATTTTGAATCCAAAATGACTGCTGTGCTCTGTGTTGACACTATTGAGGAAATCACTTTTCTCTTTTCACAAAACAGGAATGGTGAAAATTTCATTTATTCTTAGACTAGTACCAGTAGTCCGTACAAGCAGCAGGCCGGAAAAGTCTTGTAAAAATGTTCATGTTAAAAAAAATTTCACATTCACCACATTTATACAGTAAGTTACGACTGCTGTTGAATTTTTGCCGATACGGAGAAATGGAACATCCACACTTTGATTCTCTCGTTTCATTGGCTGTTGCAGTTACATGGCTGACCAATGGAAGACCAGGGATCACGTGGAGGAGTTCAGCAGTGACCTGGTAGATGAAGTGGTCAAAGAGAGTGTGGAGTTAGTGGTCGCCGATACTATAGAAGACTTGGTGCAGGATCATCTCAACAGAGCCGCTGTCTACGATGCATTCATGGAACTCTATGAGGAAGTGGAGAAACCCAATGTAGAGGACGCTGTGAGTTTTTTCTTTCTCTTCCATTGTGAAAGTATACATGTAGCTGATTAAACTTCACTCATGATTTTTTCAAGGTGCAGACATTTCTGAACATCCAAACTGTACATGTCGTCATGTAGTACAACATACATTGTATGAAATCACATTTATGAGACCATGTGAAGACTTGTGAGTCTTATCTTAGTATGTGAAATTTAGCACTGTATTACAACAAACACAATCACATTTACAGCCATAAGTGTATATTAGTGAATACAGACCTTTAGATCTGCTCTGAAGCAAAATGGTTCTCTAGTTGTTGTAGCTATGAGTGTGCCCCCACGTCCAATGTATGATGCCATGATGCAAACAAAATTCTCAGTGGTACAAGCGGACTTTTTTGTCTTCATGTAGAGATATAGGGCATGACACAAAGAAATTTCCACACAATGTCAAATTGACACAAAATTTCCAGAAATCCATGTTTGTTACATAGAGGGCACAGCGAGGCACACTGTTTGCTATGCATCCGCCCCTCGCAATAATGACTTCCCCTGCAAGGTAAAAAGTGATTGATGTCAAATTCCAGGTGTGTCAATTAAACTTCAATTTTTCCTCATGTAATGTATACTCTGGATGTAGCAAAGTTCCGTAGAACGACAAGCAACACCCAAGTACGTTTGATGCAATAAAGATATACAAAACGTTCAACTTCAGATTTGAGAGAAACACATTGATGCATCCTTTTCCACCTAATGTAAATATTGCATATTATTGTATCATTACTTGTATCTTATACATGTACAGTGTACGTACATGTTGTCAGTTTGTTGGTCAAAACCTTTCCTCAGTTGCGATTTGGAGTGTGGTTTGAAATTAACATCACACTTTTTGTTTTTCACCCTGTGCAGTTCCTCGTAGTTTGGCATGCCGGCCATGTTAAAGCATATCGACATTGTTGGGCTAACAACCAAATCAAAAGAATACTTTTCAGAAACATAGCTGTGCCATTGATTGTATATAGCAGGAGGTCATCGAACCAACTTTTACATTCTCTCTTTTTCTTGATCCAGGTCCGTGAGGCAATATTTGAAGTCATACTGGAGGATTTTGTCGAAGACTTTGTCAAGGAAGAAGTTCTAGAACTTCACAAGGAACTGGCAGAGGAGACGTTGGCCAGATATGATGCTGCTGTCATTAAGAAGCAACACAGAGAGGTAAGCGTTGTTGGATATTGCTTCAATGTTTAACCTCATCATCCCCCATTTTCCAGCAAACAGGTCCATGGTCACCTTTGATAATAATGGATCAGGCCAAACCATTGTGGTGAAAGGGCTGATTGTTTCCCTTCCCGAACATTATGAATTGTCAAGTTCCGAACATTATGAATTGTCAACTCATCCGGTTGGTTCTCACCTGGAGTCCATACATGGATGCACTGAAGGGATTAAACCCTAGTTGCTGTTGATAACATTTGACTGTATAATAGAAATGTTCCATACATTACATGCTGTGAATTTATTTCTGGCATGTGATTCGTTGGCCCATCCATCACTTATGGTTAAAATGTTTATAGTTTTAATGTGGTCTTTTCCACAGGTATCCGCCCATGCCGAGGAGTCGTTATTGAGAGCTTTTTTTTGGATTACCTTTTGACAATGATTGCAAGGATGGACAAATCTGGACAGAGAGGGAGTACTTTGATAAATTCCTGGATGGTGAGTGTCATCTTGATACGGAAGTATGATTTTTTATGATTATTTTCTCACAGTCTGTGATGTTTCCTCATTTTTAGTCCCCACGGACACCGTCCGGGGGGACTTATAGGTTTGGTCATGTCCGTGCGTGCGTCCGTGCGTCCGTGCGTGCGTGCGTGCGTGCGTCCGTCCGTCCGTTCACGCAGATATCTCAGAGATGCCTGGAGCGATTTCATTCAAACTTGGTACAAGGATTACTTCATATGTCATACAGATGCACGTTAATTTGTTTTTTGATACGATCAAATATATGGAAGCCAGGCGGCCATTTTATTACAATTTTTTCATGTACGGAGCCGTAACTCAGGCATGTTTCAACCGATTTTATTCAAACTTGGTACAAGGACATTGCCCATGTCATAGATATGCACGTCAATTTGTTTTGTGATACGATCCAATATGGCTGCCGTGCGGCCATTTTGTTACAATTTTTTTCATGTACAGAGCCATAACTCAGGCATATATCTCAACCGATTTTATTCAAACTTGGTACAAGGACATTGACCTATGTCATACATATGCACGTCAATTTGTTTTGTGATACGATCCAATATGGCCGCCAGGCGGCCATTTTATTACGATTTTTTCATGTACAGAGCCATTACTCAGGCATGTTTCAACCGATTTTATTCAAAGTTGGTACAAGGACATTGACCAATGTCATAGATATGCATGTCAATTTGTTTTGTGATACAATCCAATATAGCCGCCGTGCGGCCATTTTGTTACGATTTTTTTCATGTACAGAGCCATAACTCAGGCATATCTCAACCGATTTTATTCAAAGTTGGTACAAGGACATTGACCTATGTCATACATATGCACATGAACTTGTTTTGTGATATGATCCAATATGGCCGCCAAGCGGCCATTTCATTACGATTTTTCATGTACAGAGCCATTACTCAGGCATGTTTCAACCGATTTTATTCAAATTTGGTACAAGGACATTGACCAATATCATAGCTATGCACATCAATTTGTTTTATGATACGATCCAATATGGCCGCCGTGCGTCCATTTTGTCATGATTTTTTCATGTACAGGGCCATAACTCTGGCATATCTCAACCGACTTTATTCAAAGTTGGTACAAGGACATTGACCTATGTCATACACATGCACATTGATTTGTTTTGTGATACGATCCAATATGGCTGTGGTGTGGCCATTTTGTTACGTTTTTTTCATGTCTGGAACCATAACTCAGACATGTATCAAGCAAATTTATTAAAAGTTGGTACAAGCTAGGAGATTGATTAATATCATACATATGCACGTTAATTTGTTTTGTGATACAATCCAATATGGTCGCCGTGTGGCCATTTTATTACGATTTTTTTATGTCCTGAACGATAACTCAGACATGTATCCAGCGAATTTTTTCAAAAGTATTTTTATCACAGATTTAATGAAGAGGACTCTATCCTCTCTGAGGACCTGTAATCAAAGTACCCATTAACAAGTGGGGACTGTGTCATCAACGATGACTTGTTTTATAAGAAAAAAGCATTTGTCCAACCCTGACATCGTTTCATAACTTTCGCTCCAATTTCCCTGTTCAGAAATCCAAGTACACTACTGCAAAAAGCAGCAAGAGTAAGCACAAGTACATTTTGTCAGGAGGTTGAACAACTGCATTATCAATGCTATAATAGTGAGTTGGATCACAGTTTAACCTGTTCACCCCACTTCCCTGTAGTTCGGTCCACCATCACCATTGATAACCATTAGTTTGGACTGAACCATGGTGGTGAAAGGGTACAACATTCGTAACGTTTGTTGTGAATAGAAAACAATCTGAGTATCTATACTCCAAAATCGTTCAGCGATATACATGTAGATGTACTTTAGCAATAGAGGCATGACATTTCTATATTATGTCACCCACCAGTATAAGTACAAAAACATCAGTGGATGGTGATTTTGATTTGATGTTCTATTTCTGTAGCCATGACCTTGGATATTCTAATACATCAATATTTCAATGTGAGAGACCAGAGGAAACTGACAGAGGACAACAGGGCTATGAAACAATTCCACGAAGACCTCACAACCGACACGGTAAGTGCTGCTATACCATCCCTCTCTGTTTCTTACATACCTTTGTGCGATTTGCACAACATATACAGTTTGAAGTTCACCGGAGATGCAAGACAGCGACTCTCAGCAGGGGCTGTGCAAATCTGCACTAGTTAGGGAGTCTTCTTCCCCATGCACACCAAGATAAGGACTCCCACTGCCAGTTTGCGAAACAATATTTGCCAGAGGTGGTCTAGTAGTCAGAACTATTAATGCAGATGTTATTTTCATCCTCTGTGCTATCACTATAGGGAAAAAGTGCGTGACTAGAGCGAGAAACTGACGCTTTCTCGCAATCGGTGAGAATCTGTTCTTATTCTCACCGCTGTCGGTGAGAAAATTTAATCTCCACTGGAGATTGGTGAGAAATGCACTCCTTGGCGAGAATCAAGTGTGAGAACAAATTCTCACCGGTGAGAATGGAAATTCTCACTAAGTACAGCGAGAATTGAAATTCACTGGCGAGAATCATCAAGACTCGCCTTTTGGAGTCTTTATGATTCTCGCCAATGAACGGCGAGTCTTGATGATTCTCGCCAGTGAATTTCAATTCTCGCTGTACTTAGTGAGAATTTCCATTCTCACATGTGAGAATTTGTTCTCACACTTGATTCTCGCCAAGGAGTGCATTTCTCACCAATCTCCAGTGGAGATTAAAATTTTCTCACCGACAGCGGTGAGAATAAGAACAGATTCTCACCGATTGCGAGAAAGCGTCAGTTTCTCGCTCTAGTCACGCACTTTTTCCCTATAGTGCTATTGGTCTCCTCCCCCTCCTCACATTCTTGAAATATTTTCCTCCTTACCCAATGCTCCCCAATATAGACATTGAATGAAGCAGATTCAGATACCTTCAGCTCTTGAATCATATTTTCAGTTAATTTTTTTCCTCTATACATACTTTCCAAAGATGACAAAACTCACCACGATTGTTCCGTGGGGAAAAATAAATATCCAAACATTGTTGTTGATTGTAGTTGATGAATTCCCTGGTAGCTGAGCTGGGAGAGCAACTGGACGCAGACATGGATGACCTCCATGAATACGAGACAGAACTGGATCAGCCGGAAGAGGAATCACCACGGTAACATCACATTTTAATATTTTCTTACAATATGGAAAGCTTTTTAAGTAATAAGGGCATGGTTAGGTTTGGAATTCATGGCATAGGTGTCAATGCACTGAGTAATGTATAAAATATACAATGCCCAATTGATGAATATTCACCATTGATAATGAGTCGTGATCATAAAGATTTGCGTAACTTAATTGATACTCATTAACATATTTTGTATTCATGAATTATGATGCATTTTCAGAATGAGATTACATTGATCAACATCAAAGATTGAAATATTAGTCTCCCTTTTTTATTTTGACAGAGTGCCGTCCCCCCAACCCACCCCTCCCATTGACCTCAGAATCTGGATGGGTAAGAGTAATATATTGAAACTCTAGACACTGATCATCCTAAGCACTCCCAAGAAATGGAACTGTCCTAGATGTACATGACCTGACAGAGCTAGAGGAAGATTCCATTATAAGCTAAATAGGGGTTGTGTATACAGGCATTTCAAAATTGAACAACAATGATAAGATTAACTCTTCTGAAAATGAGAATATACCTTTGTACATAATGTATCTATAGAGAAGTCACATTTGTAATTCTATATTTTTTCAAAAATAATCAAAAACGCCTTTCTGCAATTTATAAGTAAAAGAATGCCAACAAATGGACATACAATATGAGTCTTTTTATCACTTTCATGGACAGAATTTCAAAGTATGTTCTACATTTGGTTCATTGAGGTACATGCTTTTTGACTGTAAGAAGAGGAAATGAATTAGTCCAAGACCCTTTGCCAGGCAATCAGCTGAAAGCTTTACTAAATAATAATAGAACGGACTTATTTACTGAGACGCGAGGACACATTCAAGATGTTCGGTTTGGAGAAAAAATCTTTTCATTCTGTTTGGTTCCCACAGTGTTTTCTGTTGTTTTCTTTTTTTCTGTAATTTGTACATTGGAATGTCTCTGGGCATGTTTGTTGTAAAATAGAAATAAAGCTGTAGAAAATGCTCCCATATTGGACCTGCTCACCCTCATCCCCACACTTCCTGAAATATGGTCCACACTCACCAATCAACAATGATAACAGTGGGTTTGGGTCAAACCATGTTGGCGAAGGGATGGGTATGTCAAATGCACACACGATGTGATACAGTTAAACACGTAAGTGTAACAATAAATGTGAAGATAGGAACTCAAAGAGGGACTGTGATATGAATAAACATGTAAAAGTTTTTTGTTAGGCATTGGAAGCAATCTTGTTGAATTTGAAGTCAGCAATGATTGTGGCAATTTCAAGTTTAAAACTATTCACACACCAGAGGGTTAGTGTGGGTTAGTGTAGACCAATGTATCAAGAAGGCAATTTATTTTTCTGTAAAATATGTTTTTGTTTCACAAGGTAAATGCAACTGTTACCAATTTATACATGAAGCTTCTTTTTATGTAAATACCATTATTGATATTTTTTGACACATGTATGTCAACAAGACTGTGTTTTATATACCAGATGATACTGTAAGGACTTTTTGTTAAAGAGTGCAAATTAACAGTTTTCTGTAGTTTCCACATGACATCTCCTCATTCAAAAAAATGACTTGCAATCATGACTGTGGTTTCGTGTCATATGAATTAGTATTTACTTAATTGTTTCAACTGCTTGTATTAAAACAATGAAAGCAAAAAGGTGAAATTGTTTTGATGTTTGCAGTAAATTCAAATTTACAATTCAAGTAACTATGTGTATATTGTTTTAATATATGCAGTAAAGTTCAAATTCACAATTCACTCAGTGTATTAACACAATCACAGTACTTTATTACCAGTGCAATCACATTAAATGTATCCATATCAAATTATGTAAGCACAGGTATTATTATATTAGGAATTCACTGGAATTTTTGTAAATTTCTAAATTTGTAAACGTGGGAGGCTGCCTAAAGGGATGGGGGAGGTCGTCTTGTCTGCGGCTGGACAATTTTCTTGCTGATAAACGTTGCATCTTCCCAGAAATTGGCGATGAATGGGAAGCAAATTCAGCATTTGATGCATGTTCATAGTACACCAGTTTTGTAGCTCTCCAATCACTGCTTTCCAATCACGTTCCTTCGTTTGTATGAAGCTGCGTCAGCCAGCTGCAGAGTCACCAGTTTTAGTACGGCTGTTTGGATATGTTGTGCACAGTAACATACCCATTATATTGGTCCCATACATAGCAGCAGCAGCATATGGAACAACCCCCGTCCCTTTAAATAATAGCTTACAAGATGTCACTTTTGTATGGGACACATTGATTGGTTGGTGCAGTATTCCTAAACACCAATCACATAAGGGACTTGATCTACCTAATTTCCACCAGGGTATTGTATATTTCATTGTATGTACATGTATGTAAATATATAATGTATTCATTTTTTGTTTCTATAAATAAATTGTACAATATAGACATCATAGAAGAAAGTGTATTTTGTTTTCCTTTTTTATTGATTGTCGGATTAGGTAAGCTTTGCAGTAAATCGTTTGTAAATATCAAGTGTTCTACTGATTGTTACTGAAATGATCTGAGTTGCCGTCTTTTCATTTTGTTATGTTTTGGTTTTCAAGGAGAAAGGGTTGTTACATGTTGAAGTTCTAAAGTGTTACTCAGTAAAATGACAAGTCAAAGTAGCAAGTCAAAGTCAAGGTCATCAGTGATCTACTCCCTGAATGATGCATAAAACAGCAGGTCCATGCTGCCCTATAGTGGATTGACATTGGATGCAAATATATCGATGGAGGGGGATACAGAGGGGTAAACTGCATTCTCTCAAAGAGACAGATTATGCAAAGTAACTCTGGCACAAAATATGTCTGTATGTTGTGGTTGATTTCTCTTTATTAATGCTACCTTTTCATCTAGTTCTTTTCCTTATGTTTGTATGTGGGTGTCAAGCAGCTGCATCAAAATGTCTTCCATGTTTGCATGGAAACAAATTATATCAATACCGGTACATAGCAAAAAACTAATAGTATGCTGCGCTCTACGGAATATGCCAATGTCGTGGATCATACACAATGCCACTCAACAGTGAACTTATCATCATCGTCATCTTGCAGCATGTCAGAAAGATCACATCATTTCAATTATCTTCTACTGTTGTATCCTTTTTACTAGCCAAATCTTTTTAGCTTATTAAAAAAGAATATAAAATTGTAAAATAAAATCCAATATCCTGCCATCATTCTTGTGGGAAACCAGGAACCTAGGATGAGAAACATACCTAACATTTCTTTGCCTGAATGTTTATGTAATTTACTAAATTCTTATGACTGCAAATAAGCTGGAAAAAAAAGTTGCTCTGAATGATTGCTTATATTGTATCTGAATGAAGTCAGTTGAACCATGGATGTACAAAAATATTTTTGTACATCCATGGTTGAACCTTACGTTGTGTGTGTGCAACAGCTGGCCAGCAATCCTTCGAAAATGCCACTGAGAAGCCACTACTGATATCGGTGATACAACCATGAATTTCTGTGAGGTAACATGTACAGTGTACTTTGCAACTTGTCGGCATTTCGCAGACAGTTTGAATAACGCCGCCAAACAAAAGAATTGTTGGGTTGAACTCATTTGTTTCAGAGGGCGCTGTTTTTCCCTCCCAAAGGAGATTGTTGAATAGTCATGCATATTCATGAGTTGTCGTTAGGAAACACGGTGTAAACGCAAGGCGTCCATTGAAGCATTGAGCTGTGCCACAGACATTAGGGAACCCGATATTTCAAGGTGCAAATCGATATTTCTACGTGGTTACGCCGTATTTTTCACTCTTAAAATTTAATCTAAGATGGCAGTCCCGTTCTCCAACACCAAGTTACGAGTTCCTCACGGTTTCCAGACCCTTCTTGAGGGTCTGGCCCGCGAAGTCCTCAGAAGTCAACCAGAAAATATTTACCAGTTTTCAGCACGCTATTTCGACGAGCTTTTAAGGATTAGAGAAGGTAAGGTTTTTGTTCTCTGTTCGCAGTAACCTTCCCAATGTTTGCATCGAAAAATGGTTGTATCGAGTGTCGAGAAATGCCATTTTCTAAGATTAATACAGGCAAACAGTGCGCGAGATATTTGTGTTGACAAATACCAAACTCGCGCACAGCTGTACGTTGTAACCGAAGCGTACAGCTTTATCGGGTAAAAATCCCACAGTATTAATCGGTAATCTTTACTGCCACCAATATTACGACCTACCTGTTTACAATTAGCTTTTAGGCTACATGTCAATTCAACATCGAGCTACGAGTGTTTTTATGTCCAAAAACCCTGCCTAGCCATAAGACAAGTAACAGTTAAAAAAGTGAAAGGCCAAAATCACTGCGGAGCGTTTGAACTGAATCTGAATAGTTCCCCTATCGTAGCGTTGTTGATAAGCAACGTAGCGCGGTTTGCATGTTGAAGGCGATCACATCTTGACTGTGTCACTAGATTCTCACCTATAGTGCTGGAGATTTTCACACTAACCTCCCTGCCCGCCGGAAGCATTTGTTTGCGAAAAACCCGTTGTCACTTTCGACGTCTGGCACCTGTGTGTTGTCAGAATCCCTAACCCTATTATGATGAATCCAGCACGGAAAGTGTGACTTGGTACATTGGAGTCGTTTAATTAAAAAAACAAAGTTGTTGTAACAATGGCAATGACCAGGCTACAGACAATCTAGCAGTCTGTCACCAGAAATGATTACATAAAATATTTGCACGAATTTCTTTCAAAAATACTATATAAATTTAGCAAAAGGCCTTTTCACACCATCATCAGTAAAATTTCTAATTCCTAAACGGTAATAAGAAAACCCATGAAACCAGTAATGTAATGCCTAGGAAAAGATTACCCGCTTATAATGTTACTTTCAATACCTTATTTCATTTTATAAAAACATTTAGATGTAGATTTCTATGAACATTAAGTTCTTCACATGTTGCCAGTTCTATTATAAATTCATTAAAATAATTCTCATGGAGTGATTCAAGTCCGGCATGTATATTCTCAGTCTGCGCATTTCGTTGCATAATTTTTGTCTTCGCCAGTTTGAAAACCAGTAACACAAAAAAAAAGCCTTACAGCATACTATACTGCATAGACAGTGAAGAAACGGATCAGCGGAATGCAATGTCTGACTATGACAGCTTTTAAAAAGTGACAGCAAATTGTCATGGTTATTACAAACTCTTATAAAAACAACAAATGGTGGATAGATTAATGTAATCAAACCAAATACTGCCCATGGATCACATTTTTAGATCACATTTTTAAATAAACTTGAACAGTGACTGAGAGATTCCGCTCCAAGCTAATCTAGAGGTCTATTAGTCTGTGACCTGGTGTTTAACCCTTTGAGCGCTGCAATTTTCCCCACCAACATTATAGTGTGCAACATTTTACCAATTTTGTGAAATTAACTGTAATTCTTTTGACAATTTTGGACCAACTGAACATCACATTTTATTGGCTTCAGATTTTTATCAAAATTTTAGCAAAAATTAGAAAAAAATTGACTGGTGTATATTTTGATATAGGTTATAAAAATTGATATTGGCGCTCAAAGGGTTAAAATTTATTGATGCCATGTAAAATGAAGGATTGACTTTGTAGACTTTATGAACCATTATATTGAAAGTATTCATGTAATATATTATAATCCATGATACCCTGTGAAGTGTGTAGATATCTCATGTTGTGCGTGCCGTGCAGATTTTTTTTTTGTGATCGTGTTTTTACTGACAGCATTTAGGGAAATAATGTACAGCTCTTAAAAGTGGTTTGAACATTTAATGGATGTTACAACCCGAGACATTACAAGCTGCAATGATAGATTATCGCAATTTAATTACGCTCGTCATTTCTTCAGATAAGTGTTTTCATCGATTGATTCATAAAATTTCTTGATCTCTGCATTCAGCGACAGTTATTGTATTTGTAATATATCCATGTCGTATAAATTGTAGGATTTTTGCCAAATAGACTTGGTATGCGGGTGAACGGATGTTTTAAGATTTAATGGTTTCAATGCGAGTGTGTTTCTATTAAGGTAAAATGCACTTCGGGGACAGATGTTCAGACTATCAAACTTTTGTTATATTCATTTGGCCGACCACGTGTGGGGGTTCATTTCAAAGCTTATGGAATAAATAAAGTTTTCACTGGCTTAGTTTTGTGAAAATCAGGAATTTTATTTCCAATTTGTTTCTCGGGTAGCAAAATTTGCATCAATTGATTCCACTACCCCTTGTCTGCCTGTACCAGCACTAATGTACGGTATACGGTGATATGAATGCACAGTACAATCCTGAGTGGGGCTACACATCTGTTTTTGTGTAAACTGGACTGACCACCCCCCCACCCCTGCCCCGCTCCGCCCATCGCCAACCCTTATCTCTCAAACCTGGTGTCATTGCCTGGTATGTCAGGAGTTTGAAAACACACATAGCCTTGGGAGTTGTGGTAGATGCAGATGACTGAAGCCCTCTAGTGTTCAAAAACAAACTTTTATGCATTTCTTTCACATTTTTCAGATCACAATGTTGACAATGACATGACATCCAACTGTCCTCTCCAGGTTTATTTTAGCCAAATTATTGTCCTTATGTATCAATAAAATTAGTATTGAATTTGATGGTCTTTGCCCCTGAAAGTTATTCACCTATTCCGTTTGCCAAAGTCTCTCTTAACATCAAAAATCATGCATTTCAGCCAACTCACAAAACTCTAGCAGTGTGCATGTATTGTCTACAGCATGCATTGATATTTCTAGGGCATCTGTCATGCTCCAATCTGATAAAAAAATACATCAAAATTATTATTTTTTTGTTGGTAAACGATGTAAAAATGACAGATTTGTTTTGCATCTCATGATGGTGGCCATGGCCACTGGTAGTGGTTATTTAAATGTCACATACTAATCTGAAATGCCACCAGTTATGCAGATAATGTGTTTGACTCTTGCCATGGTTGCTGCAAATTAGATGAGTAAAATTTCAATGAACACTGATATTAGGCTGATGGGAATTCAGCCAGAATTAGTATTGTCATGGCGGTATACAATAAGTTGTGATCATGAAACTTACCGATAAATTGCACTGAGTCTGTCTTGTATAGGTCCATACTCACCATTGATAACAATGGGTTTGGGCCAAACCATGGAGGATTAGAGTACCCTCTCTGCACCACATTTGGTCGAATCCAATTTTTTTTCAATGGGGATTATTTGAACATATTAAATTCAAGGATGTAGAAAATTTTGGTTAGTACGCGTGACAAAAAAGTATAGGCAGTTAAAAGTGGTGTGTGATCGCACAAAGTTTGTGCAAAATGTCTTATTTTACTAAAACTAAATATTCACAGCCGGCAAATTTTAACCTAAAGCCGGTTGTTTTTGTCGGCTGCCTGCTATTTTCTGCATTCCTGATATTTACATACATATTGTGGTGCCACCGTTTTGCTATTGTTGTGACACACATCGCAAAATTTTAAAATTTTAATGCAGAAAAATATTCAGCAATTATGTGACACCATTCGGTCCTAGTTTCTATATTGGACAGCATTTCTAGACCGGGAAAAAGTATCGCCAACCAGCAATAATTTCAAGATACAAAAGTCAGATATAACATTACTAATGCGTCGGTGCGTCTATTTTAAGCGCTGGCAATTTCTCAAAATGCCGATTGTAAATTTAAATCGATTCCTTATCATCCTCCGAGGAGCGCAGATATTATACCGTGAAATGATTCTGATCAAGTTGCCGCCATTTAAAAGTAACCAGCTGCACTTGCCCATTGTACAGCT
Organism: Ptychodera flava; assembly: GCF_041260155.1. Classification (NCBI taxonomy): domain Eukaryota; kingdom Metazoa; phylum Hemichordata; class Enteropneusta; family Ptychoderidae; genus Ptychodera; species Ptychodera flava. The sequence continues at coordinate 22,727,462 of NC_091930.1, read as the reverse complement.
GTGAATAGTCTACCCATGTACATACATGTATCAAAAGTCTGTCCTACTTCTTGGTGTTGTCTTTTTTTTCTGTTTGTTCTCTAAGATTTTCAGGACATACTTAGAAATATGTAGCAGTGGCACCACTACTACCAAAACAAGGCATTTCAATTTTAACTTCTTATAAAACAAATGTAATACCAAGATATACATACATTATGTACCGGTATGGGTACAAAAATAGATGTAGTGACAACTGTATTGGTACAGCACCCAAGGATTCTTAAGAAAACAGTCTTGAAAATCTGAAATATTTATGCCTGTCTTCAAATACTTGGACCTACAACTACAAGCTTACTATATCTGAGTCATAATTTCTTTGGTAAAAAAGTGTACGTCTGTCTGTCTGTCTGTTTGTATGTATTTTGTTATACGTGTACCTTTTACATGAGATATTCTGTCATTTGCCTTTCAATAATGACATCTAAATTCCGTTGAGAGCTTCTACTACTAGAAATTGATTGAAGATAAACAATCTGCCTGAAATCCCACACATATTTCTTAATTAGTTGCGCTGTAACAGTGTTAGCCAATTTCTTTAAGCGATTGAATCCCCCAAGATTTCACAAAAAAAACGTTTCACAATCAACAAATAATCGACTACAACACATGCACCTAGAGGATAAAACATTTGGGGAGTGTATGGCTCAGCTGAAGCCATGCTGCTCACCCCCATGTCCTAAAATGGTATGGTCGCTAATGATATTAATATAATTTTACCTCTGTGGTAGCGTAAAGATCTACAGCAGTAGCTGTAATATTCATTAGTTAGTGGGGAGAATTCGTTTCTGTCATAACTCCGTCGTTAATCGACCACTGTCTTAAATTTCTTCTTCAACAGAGTAGGGATCTGTTATACAGGTAAGGATAACTGAACACATTTTGTGAAATCTGTATATTGAAAGTTAACAGTGTTCTTGACTTATTTCCCATACACGGTTGCATCTCGAAATTTATGCATTCTCAAACTTCATAGGTTTTAGCATTTTTCTTTGCATGGAGCGCGTTTCTTGCTGTTAAATGTTTGAACCATATTATAAATTTTTTTCTGGCTTGACATCGGACTGCGTCGGGAAATTTCATTTTCTGTTTTGGAAATTCCGGGACAACGTATCAAGTAGTTGATGCATGGTGTCTTGTGAAAGACGCATTGATAGATTTTAAGCAGAACTCGCCACTTTCAAACACGCCTGTTGTGTCGTCTTGTCGAGGGACTTTGCTAAAATTGCCTTTCTCGCTTTATCAAAAATTAATAACCAAATATAGAGATGTTAGATTCTGTGTACCTACAAGAAAAACAAATAACATTATCGATGGCTCTAATAACATTTTAATTATTTGCAACTTAGAGTGCCTTTCTAGGCGGGGGAGGGTGCTTTGTGACGACATTTGCACGTCATTAATTTCCCTATGATAACAAAATGTGCAGCACTGGAAATGATATGATTAAAAAATTGATTTAGGAGTGCAATCGCATGTTAACAAAGTCAGATCTTTATAAAACTTTCAGTTGAAATCTTTGTAAAGCTAATTTCCATCCTGGCTAGATTTCTTAGTGAAAACTTACACTGCATGGCAACAAAGCAGTTTTAGGGACTATGCACCTTGAAAGTGAAAGACTTCAACTTTTGTGCTCACTTTCCTCAAGGAATCTTTCAACTGCTCTCTTTCAAAATCAACAATAAAATTCGGGGGTCATCGCATGTGTTTTGGTACTAGAGAAACAAATAACCCAAGATTTACTGATATTAGAAATTCCAAATGGCTATCATCCCTGTGTTAACTCTGTGGAGAAAAATAAAACTTTAGGTTTTTGAAAAACTAAGATGATGAAAATTTTTCTTTCTCCAAGAGTTTTAAAATGAGCCGCCACAAGTAGTAGATCAGAAAAGAATTGTAAAACTAATAGTAAAAGTTTGAGAGTCCAAATATCTGTCCTAGAGGTGGATTCTACTACCGTATCCCTTTTCCTGCCAAGTCCATATTTCACAATCAGGTCAAGATGGTTAAAATTAATGAAACACAACATATTCCATATGGTGTATTTTGGTAATACTGTAAATTTGAAAGCTGTTGAAAACAAAAATACTGTAAACTTGATTTTTTTTGACTAAAGATGCTTTACCGGACCAAGCCAAGTGGGTGAAAATACGTCATGTTTTGGCTCAATACCGCTTTTTACTGACTTGGCTGATGGGGAAGTGATACTGTCTGGCAGGAAAAGGGTTTTAATATACACGGTATCACCATATGCGTAGTACGGCCAATTGCATCAGACCCTGTAGCCATCCTACTTTTATTAGGTTAGGGAGGGGTGGGAACTGTCAAGCAGCATATACTACCAGAGTAAACCAGAAAGTGGAAAGTATCGTGCTTTCTTTTCGTAGTGGAGTTTAGATCATAATTCTGTCATAATCCACAACAAAACATGGTGGCCGTGCAAGGAAATATGCTGACTCAGCATTTTACATTCTTTCCATCTGCACATACTTAGTACATAACAGAGTTTTCTCCTCACAAATGAGCAAGGTGACAAGAAGATTTTGTCAGGGCACGAAAGGTAATTTCTTTTCTCAATGAAATCTTACTTGAAGAGTCAAATTTGAGGGTCTTGTCCTGCAACACGCTGGCTCAAGGGGGCAGATACAGTATGGGTTTTTTGTTTTAGAATTTTTGTGCCAAAATCCCTCTGGTCATTTGAAGGACTCACATACGTGTAGATATGGTACAAAAATGACACTTTTTTTAAATGTCAGACAATAGTTGTTAATTTTGTCAGACATTGGTCCACTAAATTAAATCTAATTGCACCACAAAATTGATAAATTTCTGATATTCACCACATTGTCTGACATTTAGGTCCTGAGTCTTCCTTGAAAAGGAACATTATCATCCATGAAATACTTAAAGCAAAATGATGAGCACTGTTTAATTCATCATTAATCATCGATCATAATTAATAATTAAGTAGTGGTTATATTTCGTAAACTCATGTCACGATATTTCAACGCCACCCGATGTAAATTATCACAGGTCAGTATTCAAATGTACATTTTGAACTATTTTAGAAATATTTTCACGGTAAATATGCAACACGACTGAATTTCCATTTATTGACACGCTCTATTTTAGTCAAAATTGATTTTTTTTGTCCCAGCATTGGTTTTGCATTTCCATACTGTGTGATAATAGTGGAAAAGAAATTAGTTTGTCAATGAAGTTGCCAACTGTTTGCTCTTTTATAGATTGCAAAAACGGCAGGAACAAACCAGCGTTGCAGAAACCGCAGCGATGACGTTTCTCATAATCAAGGGGGGAAGTACAAAAGAGAAAATGGTGTAAATCGATATTCGGCCAAAAAGAATGTTTAATTTATGGTAGTTCTGTGGAAGCAATATACTAGGAAAATTGAATTTGAAAAAAAAAAATGATTTTTAAAAATTTTTGTATGGTTTTAATGCACGAAAAATTGAAAAACAAGATAGCAAACTAGCAAACACTGAAACAGTGATAGAAAAAAAAATCTGGTTCTCCGATTAGTTTAGCTGGATACCACATTGTAGAAGTGACAGTACATAAACTATTGATTATACGGTATTATATAAACCCGCACTGGCTGCTGGTACAAAGGCATATGGTTAGCAAAGAAAAAATAATGGCTAGCATTATAAATTTATAAATATTGTAAAGCAAAAAATATATACGGGCATGTTTGTTTCTAGTAACGTGGCCTTGTTTCTAGTAACCAAACCTACCCTGTTAAAAGGCTTAATCTGAGATCTAAATTATCTCTTGAAATTCTCCTACCCGTACCTTTTTTTAAATCAAAAATCATGATGTTAACAAATTTGCATTTGTTTTTTGTGGAAATAAAAAATGATAAAATTTCCCAATTTACCTACCCGTTATGTATTTCTGGAAAGCATGTCAGCAGAAAAAAGCATATTTTATCATGGCCTAAGTTTTTAAAAGTTCAAAACTTTGACTTTAGAGGTTGGCGGCACCTTTGAGAATTTGTCAGCTCTGACCTCGGGCAGAGTGTACAGCATCTGGCTGTCTGTCTGTGATCAGCACGATGTGATAATTTTCATATTTTAATCAAATTATGTGATTATCCATGCATTGCTGTCACGTAGAAAAAAGTGATGGATGGCAAATACGTGTATATTAGAGCTATATAGGCTTTTCTTTTCAACAATGCTGTTTCTATAGCAAAGGTCAGTGTCTGACCTCGCATTAATATTACGCTTGAATTGAGTGAAATTGATGAAAAAAGACAAGGGCCTTTTCGGAGAAGTTTGGAGTACAGTGGCCATGTGAATTATTTTTTTTGTTTCCAAATTCATGTCAACCTCTTTCACGAGTATATGTACTCTTGTCTTTAATCTCAGCTAACATTTCAATAAAATATGTAAAAATGACAAGAAATGAAAATGAAAAAAGAATGATGAAATCTTTTTAACATTACCTGAGTGCACATAGCAAAATAATAACACACTTTCAGTTTTGCCTCCAGGACACGCCCTTGTGACATGTCCCCAAAACGGAACCTGTTGTCCCGCATTCTTTCGTACTGCAGGTCACCTCAGGCGCACTCGTGAGTCAACTGTGTTGGGTGTAGTCTGCAAGTAATATCTGTTATTGACGATGACCTTTGTTTTGCATAATTATTTTGAGGCTTACGCTTACATGCTATCGGAGCTAGCTATGATTAAAAGTAATTAAAACACCGCTTGATACCATAATTTGCTTGACTGTAGTCCGTCTGAGCTCTGATTGGTGGCAGATACGGTATACTGCTGCAGTGCCTCGAATTCAAACACACAGGTGCGTTCCCGGTAGCTTGAACTTTGTTCAGTTAAACTAGTTTGTTACAAAAAAATACGAAATTTGATTGACAACTGACGCTCGTTGTCCAAAAAATGTGCAAAATATCCCCCAAAATACATGTCAGTAGGACAGTTTCCCCTGGTTTAAAATTCCTGGCTGCAATACTGCACCATAACTTTGTACAATACCTCAGTAAAGACTGAAATTGAGAACATACGGCAACAGGCATTCTCATCTATAGTGTCCTCAACTTTTGAGGAACTATACCATATGACATCGGGCAGAATTCCACTGTGAACAAGCCTTATAAATGTAAATCCACTTCTCCCGAGGTGGTATCGTCACTTCCAACGTAATTGTCTTGGGAATGAATCCCATAGGATTTCTACAACACACAGCTACAATATGGGAGAGTATACAGTGTTGGAGATTACCACCAAACTGCTGCCATTTTCAGAGAAAAGTCCCATCTATTCCTGTAGGATTGGCATGTCATTGAGGGATAAATTGTCGTGTCCAATTTGCATAAATGTTTGCCAAATTTTTAATGAAGGTACAGTACAGCCCAAAATGACATCTTGCACTAATGAGCCAGGTTTTTATTGTAAGTCATGCTAGCAATATCCCTTTCTAAATAATCCAAGTGTTGATATTGATATCTAAAATATTAAAGAATAAAAATAGCTGAAGTTAATTGTTATGATGTGGTAGTATTTTTTATGGTGATACAAAATATACAAGAAGATTCAGCTCTGTAAATTAAAGGCGAGGCTGCTGATTATCTTTTCTCTACCCCGCAATAGAAAACACAAATTGCTAATCGGTATTGGTGAATTTATCTTTTTTGATCAATCAATCAAACTGTTTGACTGCCGGCTTTACCAATGAAATATTAAAATGCAATATAGCGTGTCATTCTACCGAGTGCGCAATCGGTGCGTCATTTCTTGTTCTTTCCTCTGTTGTCTGGCTTCGTTGTTGGATCATGAAGTTATAAAAGTGTGTGTCTCTCATCTTCTTTTTTTGTCTGTATTCACAGAGGAAGGCTTGGACCCGGCGGAGTTCTCGGCCAAACTTCAAGACAGATACTACAATAACAAAGCTTTCCAGGTAAGTGATATTGTTGAACAGTTCCGTACGCGCCACGTGAATCAACACCCCTTGTTATACATGTACCCACGTTCTGCATCCCGCACAACTATCACAATTTCCCATCCGTCCTCTCCTCAAACCTTTTACTGTACACCACATCTGTAACATCTTTATTCTATACATCTGCCAGCGTTTGATCACCAAGCATCAAAACAAACTTGCAGTTTTAAGAAGGAAGGCCACATTCATACAGGTGTTAGTGAAAATGCCGTCCCTTGACATGTCGGTGATACAGATCTACCGTATATTATGTTGTATCAAAACCAGTCAGTTTTTCTGTCACATAACGGTGAAAGCTTTCATTATACAAGAAAATTTTTCATGTGACTTGTACCAACCACCATGGAGCAAATTCAAAGAGATTTTTATCCAGAAATACAGTATGCCAATATTTAAAAGAATATCCAACTTTTGCCGTACTGTTGAACCCAGTATTCAGTCAGACACACTTTATCGATTTGAATGAAAATATTAAAAAAACGTAAGACATCTTGACACAGACAAACTGTGTATCGCTCGCTATAAGACTTTTGTCCTGCTTGGCACTAAAACTTAGGTAATACACCAAAATAGGTGTGGTAACTGAACCTGAAAGACCCCTATCGTGTGTTAGTTTTGCCATTACATACCGACTGATCAATAGAATAACTATTTGTCTCTGGGAAAACTATTAAGGACAAGACGTAAGATGACTTCAAAAATCAATTAACTTCAGAGCACTGAATGTTTGTCCACTGTCTTTCTCCTCCAAACAACAACTCCCTGCCTGAAAATTCAAGTTCCACAAATTTGAACTTACATTAGCGTCTTACACTTATCGCTAATGACTTGGAAGTCCGCTGTGCACACATACGCACATATATATGCACATGCCTTACAAAATGCACTGAAGGTAATCAGTCAAGAAAAAGGAATGCATGTCACAGCTGTGTGTAAAGTTGTTTTCTTCCGTTTTCCGAGTGGCGCAGATGAAAATGGCATTTTTAACCTTGTTGAGTGCTGTAATTTTTCCCACCAACATTTTACCAAAATTTTTAGAATTTTTCAGTATTTTTTGGAAAATTTTAGACCAAATGGGCATCACATTTCATTGGCTATAAGTTTTTAGCAAAATTTTGGCAGAAATCTAAAAAAAATCGACTGAGGTATATTTTGTAAAGGCGACCAACATTGACTTTGGCGCTCAAAGGGTTGAAAGCTAGGCTGTCCTATATGTCCAGTTCTCAAATGAATTGACAGAGCAGATCTACATTCTGTCATTAGACAGGCAACACAAATTTCATTCGTTGATATGTGTTCATAGGATGTATGCAGTGCATCACATTACAGATATAATTTACACCACGGTCCGATGGGGACAGTGTTTTAGCCTAGTAAGCAAATCCGTAGCGTATTCTTGTCCAAGGACCTCGCCACTAGAACCATGTATTGAAGGGGAGAAAACTGTTTTTGTTGACAAATAAAATCTAGCAAAGACAAGACTTTGGTTATCCACACTGTGATAATGACATTGACCATGGCATAAATAAAGGCTGTGATGACAAGTCATATACTACTAGTGCTAGGAATTTCATCATGATTTTAGGAGTTGGGTAACAAAACTATATTTTACAAACTGAACAGAAATTGTGAAAAAATTACTGTAGTTTAAGGCAGTATGTACCTCAAAAGTGAAAGCCTTAAATTTTTTCTCAAACTTTTCTCTTCAGAACTTTCAACCATTCCCTAAACCAAATCAAGAATAAAAATCAGGTGTGACCATGCAAAATTTGGTACCATGGAAACAAATTACCCGACATTTACTGATACGTACTTGAAATTCAAAATAGCAGCCATCCCTGTGTTAACTCTATTGCAAAAAATAAATTTCCGATTTCCAATAAAGCTAAGAGGTTGAAATTTTTCTCACTTGAAAAGATTAAAAATGAAGCCTCATAAGTGGTAGATGAGAAAAAAAATATTTGAAACTCTAATATCTGTCCGCAACTCACATTCTACCTCAGCAGAAGTCGAAAGACCCATGATTGCATATCATTCAGTAATTGGTTATTCATTATACCATTGCACGCACTTACTGATTCATGGCTGGTTTCTAGGGACTTTGTGATCTGTAGCACTATTGTTAAATGTCTAGACAACAAAAACTATGTTAACATTCCAGGAACGTGTCCACTTCCATTGTCGCCGAGTTAACGGCAACACTGGAAAACGGGAAATTAAGAATCTGCTAAATGGATTCAGGAAGCTGTCCCAGCGGCGTCTTCCTTCCTGGCAAATTCATACCGAATTCACCATGCACTCAGCGTCATGTTATTGCAAAAATTATTCTCTGTACCGTACAAGCAAAATGTACAGTATTGTTGGGAGCTGTAATTACTGATCAGTAAAATGCTCATAATGGAAAATTTAAATACAAAATGTTGATGCTACAATGTACGGGTATCAGTGAGTTGGGCAGAAGGAGGACGGGAAGATAAATTCGTGGAAAAGTTGAGACCAGACCCAAATTTTACATGCGTGAATGGTTTAGGACGTACATGTAGGTGTGCGCTTGGTCTGCCAGTAGTTTATGCCCTAGCAGTCGGCCTAGAGGGAGGTCAATTAGTGATTCAAAGGCATGAAATTTAAAACGCAGACCGATTCTTCTTTTAATATTGTCTTCCGTCAGGCCCAGGCAGCCATTGGCCTCAGTGTGAACCTAGCAGAAATCTGTCTCAATTCTGACTAAGCAAACTACCTCACCAAATTAACCCAAACTGATAAATTTCATCAAAATCTTACACATTACATTGTACATTTCACATCAAGATTAATAATCACCAATCAAGTTCATTATTGGGCCATTTACTTTTTTTTTTTGTCACTCATAAAATTACAATAACTCTGACACAAGGACAAGCAATTAAAGTTCTCTGACATTTACTAATGAAAGGTCATTAATCAATTATTGCTTTGTTTTCATTCATAATATTAAATTCTTTGTGTAATTTTTTTCTCTCTCAAATTGATGAATCCATTTAGGTCATATGCCATTATTCTTTGCATTGAGTATTGACTCGTGATTAATTTTCTTTGACAGTCACCTTCAAGGTCGTTTGTCTTCCTGACTCATAAAACATATCATAAATGCTGCCTTGAAAAATTGACTTTTAATACGTGATTGTAATTGCTTTACTCCGCACTACTCTTGGTAAAACGACAATCTTCTCCCTTTGGAGAACGATTCCGTAGAACTGTACAGCGGATTGTTCAAAACAAACTTGGCCCTACCTATATCGTCAGGTTTCCCTACTTCAGTGCAGTCAGAAACTGTGTAGTGAGATATTTACCACCATGTTGGTTAACCCTTTGAGCGCCAAAGTCAATTTTTGTTGCCTTTATAAAATATATCAAACCAGTCAATTTTTTTTCATATTTCTGTCAAAATTTAAATAAAAATGTATCCAATGAAATGTGATGTCCATTTGGTTGAAAATTATCAATAAAATTTCAGAAAAATTAGTAAAATGTTGTACTGAAATTTTGGCGGGAAAAATTAGAACACTCAAAGGGTATGTACATGTACGTGGCCAGGTTTTAATGGTTTAATTTATGAATGGTTAGAACTCAAGGTCTGTGCTGGAAAGATTTGGACAAGAAAACATTAAGAAAATTTAATTTCATATTTAAAAAAAACTGAGATGTTTAAACTTTTTCGTGCTCCAAGAGCTTTAAAATGAGCCGCCACAAGTAGTAGATCAGAAAAGAATTGTAAAAGTTTGAGAGTCCAAATATCTGTCCCTAGAGGTGGATTCTAACTGAAACCAAGTCAGAAAGCCTTTGAAACTCTGCAGAAATGAACCTCTTTGGTGTATACTGGTATAAGGGTGATCGAGTCACTTGCTACGTCATCATAGCTGCAAACAATAGGACGCGCACTGTACAATGCGCACATCCACTGTACGGGACCGTGCTCACTGTAAAAATTACACAGTGGTTTTGATGGAAACTTTCACTTTTCAGTATAATCACTCAGTACCAGAATTTTGAACTCACCATAGTTTTCAGTTGGATGCGCCGACTTGTACACTCAGAAATAGGGGTGAATAGGAAATACTTGTACATTTATTTGAAATGACCAGTGTTGGCCCCAAGCCACACTTCCGTAAGGTTAAAACAGACAAGACAGTGACCAGCAGTTTAAACATTTAACCTACATGTATTCACCCCTGTTTGCCAGTAAACAGGTCCACAACCTCCCTTGATAACACTTGGTTGGGGCCAAACTATGGTGGTGAAAGGGTGATACAAAACATTGATAAGGACTGTAAAGGTGGAAACTACCGTAATATGCTTATCATCCAAAAATGAAAACTACCGACCTAAAACAAAATGATATCTGTTATCAAGGATTTAATTGTATGATCATATGAATTTATTACATGTGTGATTGATATGCAAATAATATGTAAATATATGTATATGGAGTATGTTTGCATTAGGCGTATCATTTTAAGATGTCCTTGATGTCGTAAATATTGATGTACATTGAATGAGAAAAGGAAATGCAATTGATTTATATTGAATGTGAAAGGAAATGCCAATATATTGATGGAATGTGAATCTTAGGCTAATTTTACTTGCTTCATGTGTGCCACAGCTATGCTGGTAGTAGTGTGTGGTAACTGAAATTCTCGTAGAAAGTAGCGCATATGTAGGATTTGTGTTTGATGCATTTTATCCTCTTTTTCACTAAATTTAAAACATAAACATACACTCAAACAACTTGCCAAGAGAAAAAAACATAGCCAAGTTTGACTTTTTTCAAAACTGATATACCGGTATAGTGTCATTGCTGAAGTCTCTTCCCAATGTTTCATGCGGCAGCTGCAAACTGAAGGGGGGCATTTTTTAATCATCTGGACATTCAGTATTCTCTGAAGCTCACCAGAATGCACATGGAATTCACTTGTTTGTTTTCAATGCTGACTGTGTAGCAATTAATCAATCAGTCCTCATTAACGTGTGTGTGTGTGGTGTGTGTCTAATGACAGTATTCTCTAGGGAGGTGCATGTAATAGAGGGACACGGCACAAAAACAGTTTTTAATTGATAACATTTGCACGAATCTACGAATGCGAGAGGCCGAGCTGTTGTAAAATTTCGTTTTAAAGAACATTGCCAGTAGTGTTCAGACAGAACTACCGTAGTTAATATCTTTATCGTTTTCCGTTATCTTTCATAATATTCTGACAGAAACTCAATTTGTCTCAGGGAATTTATCTGTGAAAAAACTATCTGTGAAAACTCTACAGTCAGCCAAAAATGACCGAAAAAAATTGTAGCAAGATTAAAAGTTTTGTGTTATGCTGAAAGTTCATCTTGCTCAGAATGCTTGACAAAAAGGAAAGATATTCTGTTGGTATGTGGTAGAAATCGGTTGGTATACCGGTAGTCAGCATTTTTGTTGATTCAACAAACATCATATCAGAGTAGAAATTATTTTTTGGCAAGTTCAACATCTTGTTTTCACCCATTTGGCACTAAACTGTAGTATACATGTAGCCTCAATGAATTCTTGCAAATGGGTGAATTCATTTTTTCAACAAAGAGCCCGGGGTAATTGGATGCAGTATGAGCTACATATAATGTCATCTCCTGCTTGTGCTAGAGTTTTGCTAGAAATTCAAATTATTTTAAGAAATATGATTAATTCATAGTTTCCAGCAGAACAATTACAATAATTAAAAAAATATGATATGGTTGATCATCAGATTAAGCCAATCAGGAAAAGTGTAACAGTGTTGCCTAGGCCTCACCGCCATGTGACACAGACCCTGTCCAATCAGTGACCAGGTGACATGGGCAGTCTTGACTTATGATAGTGATCTGACAGTTTGATCAGCCAAACGCTGACTGATGCGGATTCAACACGGAATCCCATCTGTCAATTGCCACTTAACCTAGCCTCTTACTGTGGAAATTCCCATCGGAATACTGAGTTCTTCCACCTTTTGTTTCCCCCGGAAATTTTGGACATATTACACAGGCAACGCGCAACACCGGCAGTAGGTAAGGCTGTTATTTTCTATCGTCCCTGTTTGTCCCCACTCTTTAATGGGTATACACAGTTCGTGAATGGTAAAAATTTTTGTGTGAGTGTGTCAACAATGTCTCAATGTATAGAACTCTTATAACCAGGGGATGTTTTCATAACATTCGTACTGATACATTTAATCCCGCGAAATTTGTACTGTGTGTTGATCTCGCATTACAGTTCTGTGTCAGTTAATGCTTAAATTACCAATTTTTTTATTCAATCCCAATCCACTTCTCGGATAACAGCCAGGTTTATTGTAAACTTGCAAGAGGGATCTTCTTTACTCATGGGGCCTAGTGAAGGGGCTAAAAAAAGTGGGGAAGTTCAAATCATGAAAAAGAAGCATTTCGTTTTCAGAACGATGAAGGCGAAATAAATAAAAATGTCTTTCTGGTATCTTGTCTCACCTTAGTAAAACCCTCTGACCTAAGACATTTCACATTTAAAAAAAAAAATGAGTGTACGTTCTAAATTTAAAGATGTTTTATGGGTCTCAGCCAACAAGAAGAAAAAGAAAAAAAAGGATTTTCCTCCAACCTATCTGAGTAATTTGATAACTTTCCAAATTTTTAACAAGTATTGCCATAAAATCATGGATATTAGATACATGAAATTTTATAAAATAGACGGTGGTCTTTGGTCACATTTCAGTGTAAAAGGTAAAAAACTCTAGCAGAACTTGCACAGGAAATGTTCAAAGATGTGAAGTAACGAAAATTGGCATGTATGAACCTTTTCCAAAGTGTGTTTTAGAGTCTTCAATTTAGAATCAATTTGACTTTTTTTAACCCACTTATCCCCTGTGAATATGTATTTGAGCTTAGTTTGTATTTCAATGTCAACCAGACAACCTCAAAAAATGTAATTTTTCAACGGAAGATAATCCAACATTTATCTATATGTGATTCTAAATTTACCCGTGCCATGCCTGTGGGCTACATTTAGTCGCAAATTACGCATTTTGTATAAGCATGATAAGTCCACAGACAGTAAATGGTTTTCTTTAACATGATGATCTGGAATAATTTGTTAATTATTGAGTTCCATGCAGCGCAGTGTTATGAGAATATATTCCACCGAGGATTGTACACGGCTGAAAAATGCACGGAGGCCAGAGGGGGATATCTGAATTAGCTGTACTTTGCAAATTGCTAATTAACGCTTTAAGAAAAAACCAAGGCGCAACATCTGTTGTCTGCATTGATGTAAGCTTTACTGGTATTTAAATGTTCTGTTGTGAAAATAGGAATATTTTATTGAAAGGACAAAATCTTCAGAGAAAGAAATTAAGAGACATTGAAATAAAAATGCAGTGGCAATGTCTTATCAATGCCTTTTTTGTGTGTTTCTGTCCATTGAGATAAATCTTTTTATTCTTTTTCTACTTTTGAAATTTTCATTTACGGCTTTTATGTTTCTTTGACTGATATATTCATTATACCCTACCACTACCATTGGTTGTGTTAATTGCTTTTAACCTGCAGGATATGCAATGTCACAAAGCAACATTGAGCTCATGACAGCTTTAGTTCAATTCTAAGATAGTTTAAATAGTAGGTCTTTGTAACCTTGTGTCTGCGGGGGGAGGGGGTGGATGGGGAGAAGTACTGTACCGGTATACAGTGTCATTTCTATCCCATGTACAGATAAACAATCAGCTCTCAAGATCAGATCTGCAATATCCAACATTGCAGCAACATTGATCCAACATTAAGTGAATTTAACGTTAACATGATGATGGCATCACTAACCCAACATTGAATCACATTAACCAAACATTAAGATCGTTAGAATCTAACATTTTGGTCTGAGGACAAACTAATGTGCATTACTGCACCAACAATTATCTCGCATCATTTCATAATTGTAATCTAACACTGACTCACTGCAACGCAACATTTGATAACTTGCTGTTCAATTGCATCTGAACATTGATACAACGATAATTCAGTCCACCATTGACTCATCGCAAGCACATCACAGAACAACCCATCATTACAACAAGCACTACTGTACATTCAATTTCGGGATCATCGTAGGCAAACAGCCCGTCTCAGTAGCCAAACATTGATGCAACACTGCTCACTAGTCTACGATATCCCACAGTGCTGCTGCAATTTTCACTGTGGACCAGACTCAGTTAGTGCTGAACAGAAAATAATGAGTAATCTCCATGCTTGACCTTCACTTGTTCATTTCAAACCAGTTTCTCGTGTGTGTCTTTATAATGTATCAATGCTGTAGGGACACCTTCACAAGCACTTTGTTGGAAATACAGTAACTACATTTCAAGGTGGCATAAAAATTGATGCGAGAGAAAAATGAGATTTGGCAGCTTCGTGCCTTCAACAAATTAAAATTTTGCTCACATTTACCCAAGGAATACACATAAAAAGACTAATGATTACGGAACAGCTTAAACTGAAATTCCAATATAACTAAATAAATATTCATTGCAAATCTCCATTTCCATTAGAACAGACCTCTTCTGTGCAAGCAATGTGGCACCTGAGTCAAAACATCGCTGTGCCGCAAAGTCATTTTCCATTGCCTGTTAGTCTTACGTCACGTTCTCCAGTTCAGGTATTTCTGAACCCGCTTCGCTTACGAAACGACAGGTGTTATTATTTCCTGAGGTGAAATTGACGAGCTCAAATTACATTTCGCAATTACGTTAAGTTAATATTCGCCAATACCGGTGTGAATACTGTCACATTATCTTACGAATGCGTTTCTTTTTGATAACAGCTTTGTGGTTGATTTTTTTCAGTTCTTCTTGCCCCTTGTAATATTTCACTTTGCTGCGGTGAATTCACATTTGAATGAAATTAATGGAAGTTTCCGAGAAAACAAACAGACGCGGCTCGTATAATATCCTCTCGAATTTTTTTACGGGTAACTTGCTGGAAACGTGAGTGGCATTACAAATTAGGGCACAATTGCTTGTCATTAGTCATGTCCTGTCAAACTAATTATAAATTCATCAGGCAGTTGTTACATTGATTGTATAGCCATATAGGCTTTTGTATTCCCTCCTTGCAAACATTCTCGCTTGGAATGTTGAATTTTTGAAAATTGGTCATTTCTTACATACCAGTAACATGTTCTTTTGAGCAGATAAAGTGACAATTCAACCCCTTTTTCCTGAAACCACAATGTGCTCAAACCCCACTGAAGTCCATGGCGTGGTTGATACCACTCATGAGCAAAGGGGGGGGGGGGTGAAAGTGTTGCATTTATTGTTATTCACCCATGTGATATTTATATTGTTGATGCAGATGAAAATCCTACCATTATTTTCCGATAAAGAGTGATTTTCTGGGTTTAAAAAAAGATACCGTACAGCAGCGATATGCTGGGATACACATCCAACCAACTGATAGATGCATTCTGTAATTTACCATTGAACTAACAGCAATAAATGCCAGCTCAGTTCCTGTGTTTGACCTAACCAATTATCTGATAGCCCATGAATAAATTGAAAATTTGTTTTTTTTTTAGCAGATAAATATCTTTATTCATCGATCGTTCGTTTTCCGACATTTACATCAGCTCTGATATATGAGCTGATAGGACACAAAGCTAACTTTTGAATCCAGGAAAATGTGGAACGCAAAGAATCGGCACAAAGTCGCACTGACAAGTAAAGACGGTGAAATATGACGGGGCATTAAGCAAGGCTTGTGGCAACGTGACCGCGATCACAGGGCTTTAGTAACAGGATACCATCCATGGTGAAGAGAAGAGTCGGAAATGCTGCACCCAATCCCTCCTAGAGTACCTCAATCAGGATTACATGATTATTTTCTGAAATTTTCCAGTGCTGACAATTTTAATACTTTGATTCCCCCCCCCCCCCCCCCCCCCATTTGCCAATTGCCGATGAACAGGTCCGCATACATCATAATGGCTTGTGGCCAAACCATGGTGGTTAAAAGGGTAGACTGGTGTAGGCTTAAGACACATGCCAACTTCAAAACTGCCCAGACATTTGAACATTGTATCTGTCACACAGAGTGATCTCAATCCATAATTTTATGCAATTATGAGTTTTTTCTATGTCGTTCGTCAGCCGCTTCTGATAAGATAAAAAGGAGTGATTTATGTGTGACAGTAATTGAATTCATGACTGATATCTCAGTAATGAATAATTGATGACAAATATGGCATACGCGGAATCCCCTCATCTATTGGAAATTTTGAAATATGACTGCAAGAAAAGACCTCTCGTTTCAAAAGATATTTAAGAAGAATTACATGTGTATAAAAGCCAGTCCAGAATGGTCTTTCAAATTCTTAACCAGGAGGCTTGATGGATGATGTTAAATTTAGTAACTGTTATTCTTTTTTGAACCTGGAAAATTGCTTCAAAAGTGTGTAAAATGTATCATTGGTATATAGATAAGCTAATAGATGTGGAGGATCACATGATACCAAGCTTCAATACACTGAAAATAAGCATCAGTGAATGCCTTGTATTATCATGTATATATGTACATGTACACAGGATTTTCTCTCGACTGCGCAATTGCGTAAATTGCGCATTTCAAGCCATTTTCTGAATTTAAAAGTTACTGACAGTGTGAAATCGCGCACAAAACAGAGCAAGCAAATACGCCCATATGTATCTGGTGACCCAAACGCATATGTGTAGTGACCTGTGTATTTGCTGTTGTGTCTGTCCCCTTAAATGTCAAGTCTGCCTCCCTAATTTTGATGATTAGGGCAGAAATTACCCCATTCAGTGAACATGCAGAGAAAACACTACAGTACTACTACATGTACCGGTATTTCAAGTCCATTTGCCAGTGTATTCACTCCCATGCACATGGCAGGTCTTTCTGGTACCATAAAACGCAAAGCACATTTCAGTCAGGCCAATTCATACAGTTTCTGAGAAAACTTGTTTCCACGTGAATTTGAAATACTCTAGACATTTGTTGACCGTGTTACAAGAACTTTAGCTGCGTATGTTTTGTATTTGCATGTAACATACCAGTTAGTGTACCACTAGTAAGTGAATGTCTGTCTTTCCATTAGCAGTGGTATCTACAAGCAATTAAGTCATGACGTACATTTGGTGAGGCGGTATCGTACATTTTGAGGTACATGTAGTCTGGGGTGGGGGGGGGGGGTTAAAGATGGTATTGACAGCACATTGAATAATTTCACTTGGAAGTAAGACTCTTTACTAGCACTACAATCTCTTAATATCGCACATCGTATTTAACAAAACACAAATCATTTAATGTATCAATCATGATGGCTGTTGACTTCCGTATAGTATAACGGTACAAAACCTTGCATCCGTAGGTAATTACTTGCAACTCCCAAGACAAAATCTTAGGTCAAATCCACTCAACATTGCCCTGCAAACTCAGGAGATGAGTTTGTTTGAGAAATTAGATGAGACAGCAGTCAAGGGAGATCAATTCATTATCAGTGTGAAATTGGCTCTAGTAATTATGAACACGTCTTTAAACTCATACCGGTATGTTAATGAGCAAATGGTCACATGACTGTGGCTAGCCAATCCAAACAGTGCCCCTGTACCTGTTGCATAATTAATACACAGGTACCCTAGTGAGAGTGATAAAGGGAAATCTCGGCTGGAATCCCACAGCCTGGAAAAGTTGTTTCCCCGTCATTGAATGGAATAAATTATGTTATCACTGTGTTGAGTAAAGCTTCTGTTTGACATTTTGAAAGAAAACTATCAGTACCGTGTGTGATTACATACTCACTGTAGCGTAATCTCTGAGATAACCTCGTTTTGCCATTTTGAAAGTTTCATTTACCTACAAAGCTTCAAATTCCCTGTATACTATGAACGTTGGGTGTTCAGGCAGAACCTGCCTTTGAGACACCATGCTGTACGGTAGCCTCATGAATTTTATAGTGTTTCTCCATTGAAATACGTCATTTCAATTTCTAGTTTAGATTCTGTTTCCGACTTGTAGTTTAATCCAAAATTTTGCTGTTTGGTTAGAAAGAGCAAAGAGCAAAAGTTTAAAATTTACTGTTTTGAGTTTTGCATTAAATTACTTCATTATTAAAGGGACACAGATCTTTACAGGTGTTATTCCAATTTGAATGACAAATTTATTTTACCCACAGTGACCACTCTGTTGTTTGATTTGGGCAAAGTTTACCTGAAGCAGATTACACCCTCTGGTAGGATGTGGGGTTAAAGGGGAAAAGAGACATTGTTAGATCTTTACCGGTTTGTATGCAAGCTAATACCAGCAAAAGAAAAGACTCTTGAATTGTACACACCAAAAATAATAAAATACAAGATGATAGAGAATACAGTACGTGACGGCTTCTGATGAAATGTCAGATATCTTATGGAAAGTGAGCAGGTGTTTTCGCCACCCTCTCTGTCCGCTTATCTTCATCGTACACTGCGCCAAAGAGTGCTTCAGGGATGACATATCTCCGTGAATTTCACCATAAACTGCTCCTACGATACATAAGTGGTGGTTATATCGGGTCCCTTCTGTCTTGTCAGTGACAAGCTTTTCATGGCAGTTTCATATTCACCTTGCAGTCTATCCATGAAGGAGACAATATCGAATTTTATCTTCTGTGGCGGTTTCTAATTCAAGAGGTTTTCAGAAATCCCGTATGACATGTCATCTCTTGATCATCTGTATTCAGTGGCAGGTGGTGGATATTACTGAGACTGTCTGTGCTCAAGCAGTGTTTAAAACCCTTTCACCACCATGGTTTGTCCCAAATCCATTGTTTTCTATGGTAAAGTTGGACCTGTATACAGGGAACTGGGGGTGAAAGGGTAAAGTTAGATAACTGCTCTATTAGTGTACATGTATACAAGTACAGCATGTATGCGTTCCAGAATATTCACAATTTTTTCCCGCTTACAAATTTTTATGATTGTTTCAATCTGTTATAGACTGTTATCCCTCAAAAATCAATTCTGCAAATTCCTGGTCTAACATGAACTGAATGTTTATAATTTTTTTTTGCAAAAACACAAAAATGACAAGCGGGTGAAAAGAGGGTTTTCATGCCGACTCTGTGCTCAGACTGTACATGTGATGTCATCAGTATTCTCTTGAGTCCTTTAAACATTAGTAAGAGTGCCATGTAGAATGACAAACACCGTAATTACAGGTGTACATGGGCCAAGGGAATAGGACCCTTGATGAGCAAGTCAATGAAAAAATTTCAGCCGCTTGATTACAGTCACGACAAGCACGCATCTACGTTGTTGACATATACAGTGTAAAACTTAACTGTATGGGGAAATTACTCAAATACACACCCATCTTTAGCAAAAATTACTTTACATGCCCTCAAAGGTATCATTCTAAAATGAATGTGTGTTTCTGACAAAGCTGAGGAAAGCTTCCGTTGTCAAATACAGTTTCAGAACCAGATTCGGTTTCAGATCCCGTGACGGGAGCTTTGTAATTAGATCATGACTAACTGAAATACGTACACTTTTAATCACATTTGTCATCATGTATCCAATTTTATTCTGAATTATGTTTAATGCATTAAATGGTATAATAGATACATGTATCCTATTCTCTTGACTATTGGTAAATGTACTTTTACTGACCACATGCATCTGCAACAGCCAGTACGATTTGCCAGGCAATTATACTGATATTAGGTGATTAAACATTCACGTGCACATATATATGTTACAGTATATGTAAAATATTTCAAGTTTTACATATAATTACATGTACTTTAAACTGATATACCAGTAAATTATTACTGCCTCACTGTTAAGTAACTAAACACTCATTCATGCTAACCAAACAATGTTATGACTGACCTACATGTAGCACAGCTTTTTATAATTGAAAAGTTTACGTTTGAGGTTCAAGTTTTAAAGATACACTGAAACCAGATCTTCAGTCTATCACCACAAAGTTGCATATGAATCCATATATGATATGGCAAGAGATAGACGGTTGCTGCGTGACTTGTTTCTGTAACATCAGTGATAGCAGTTACTGTACATATAGGATTATACGGTAGAATGCAGCAATGGGACAGATCTGAACTTTTTTTACCATCTCAGTAGTGTTCTGTTAAATTTTAGTTAATTTGTCTTTTGGATCCAAAACTGCGCAGAGACCCCTGAATTTTTTTAGGATTATGAGAGAGAACTGTTCAGAGTTGTCGAAAAGGAAGAAAACTAAGTTTGAGCAAAGAGATTGTAACTTTCAGTGTCAGAGGTTTATCACCAACTGTATGTATGTATGAGGGCCCCAGTGTAAAATCACAGTACTCAAGGAACCACTTGGTCTCCAGCTATTACTCAGTCAGTCCAAACACAATGACCCTCCTATACAAAGTTTCCAGAACTCACCAATTAACACATCCTGCGCACCAACTTCTGTCGTCTAATACTTCTTTTTTTCTTTCCACATGACTTATACACAGCTCACGACTCTGTTCCCTTGCAGACAACTCCACCCACACTTAACATGGGAAAGGGCGGCTCCAAGCTATCCCGACGCTCCAAACATGTGAGAATGACAACTCCCTCATTTCTGTACAGCTCCATCCAGCCAGTGCCACTACCACAACCTGGATTCCATCTCAACCCCCTACCCTCCCCCCCCACCCATCCTCAATTTGCATGAATCAGTCTTCCTTCCATTGCTTGCTATTCCCTTTCCTCCCTGCAAAACTCTGTTCATCCCTAATAGTTCACACATTCCAGGGGATTTGTTGTTTATTCATACATGCACTCTCATATCTTAGTCTCTCTTCCATTACAAACACTACGTTTTGAAATTTTGGTGGTTTCATCGCCAAAATTGCTGTCGTAGCAATTTGTGTATGTTCTGTCAAGAACATGTGACATCAAAAGCCCCATTGCAACCATAACATCCATCAACTCAAACTCATATCATACCAGTACCGTACATTATGTTTGCATTTTGAAATTCATTCAATGCCATTCCATGAACCATCACCACTCCCCCCACCACATAAATGTGAGCATGGAGTTTGCCATACAAATAAAAATTCCAACATGCATGACGTTTGGTTGCTCAATTTCATGTTTCTCACCCATTACATTTCCTGTTCTGTTGTTATTTTTTGTTTTATATTTTGCCACGCTCTTTTGTGTTGTTTGTCCTCTTCTAGGAGAACATCGGCGACACCAGCGACCCTCAACAACAGGAAGCAGCTACAAAAATCCAGGCAGGGGTCAGAGGTCAGCAGGCAAGGGAAAAAGTTGCAGAAATGAAGTAAGCACTACTTGCACCTTGATACATGTAGAAAATTGTTACTTTTTTGTCAACACATGAAATTCTTGAAAAATATTATATTCTGAGGTAAAACCTGAAGATTGCATGGTTTCCCATCAAAGGTGACGGTGACATCAAAGGTCATATAATATATTGTTAAATCCCTTTGAGATCTGTAATTTTTCCCACCAAAATTTTTGTGCATCAGTTTTCCGATGTTATGAATTTTTCTGTAATTTTTTGATAATTTTGGATCAAATGGATATAACTTTCCTTTGGTGACAGTTTGTGATAAAATTTTTAGGAAAACCTGGAAAAAAATTGTCTGAAACTGAAAAAAAGTGTCTGTGTTACATTTCATAGATATGATAACAATTGACTATGGTGCTCAAAGGGTTAATCTGAATGCAGTCTGATAGGACTGTACTGGTACTATAAGAATATCATGTCGTCAGTAATTGATGTTTTTATTTTCATTTTGAAATCAACCAATAAAAATACTCAATACAAGACATGAAAGACTTCACTTTTTCACCGTTGTTAAAAAAATCCAAGATAGAGGTTAAGTTCATCTCTTGAAAAGCTTGGTGTAGAGTAATACATTTATTTCATCAGTTCAAACTTTCAGTTCAAGAAATTAACATATATACCGGTAGTTCATGTTCAACAGTAATGGCAATGGAACACAGTTGAATTATAATAATTTTGCAACTTCTAGTATATTGCAACGTTTTATGAAAAATATGCAGTAAATATGGTAGGCAATGCTTACACATATGTACATACACTTACATAGAGATATGTGCAGATTGATATATTGGAAGTCATCAGCTGTTTTTTATCGGATCTGATGTTATGATTCCTTGTCTGGTGCATGTCCACAGGAAAGAAGAAGAAGCCAAACAAGAAGAGGAGGAAATTGACATTGACCTGAACGATCCAGAGGTAGAAAAGGCGGCAGTCAAGATACAGGCAGGATTCAAGGGTCTCAAGGCCAGGAAAGAAGTTCAACAGATGAAATCAGACGATAAAGTTGTAAGTTGATTAAAATACATTTTTGGTTTTGATGTTCACACACTGGTTACATGGAAGTTATAGAACCAGTATTCATTTCTGTAATTGTAGCTCCTACCAGTGCTTATATCATGAACCCTTGTTGGATCCCCTAGAGGGCACTGTCCTTTAACCAGTATCTACCAGTGCTTGGGCCAGCCTTAACTTATGTCTACCAGTGCAAGCCAGCTCTCACCCAGCATACTTCATCTTCTCTTGTACTGAGCTTCACAGCATCAGTATCAACCCTTTGACCCCCAACTCAGGGGTTACTCACCATGTGAATGTCATAAGTCACCTTGAGGTCAAGGTTCAAAAGGTTAAAAGCAACTATTTGCAAACAGAGCTGCTATACATGTTGTTCCAGTGTTCTGTACCGGTATCTGTTGACCACTGCTGACACTGGCTTTCTATTTCCAGTGCTGCATACACATCAGTGTTTCTCTAACCCTCTTGCTATCATATCACATTGTGCTCTACACATGGAGCAAAAATTGGATATCCCAATGGCAGATTGAGGTAAAAGAAGTCAAACAGAGAAATGGTTTAATAGCCACACTATAGTCCTGCATATTGAGCTACCGGTATATTTGTATCATAGCTACAGTATGACAGTGAGCAGTAACACTGTTTCCTATTAAGTAATAATTACCAAGCCTTTCTTTCAGTTTCACAATCTACCTGCTTAACCCCCTCTATATTCACTGCAGTTTCACTTCAATTTCAAATGGACATCAAAAAATTTTAGGAATTCAGTTGATGTATGATCTCCAGGAGTTGTCAATGGTTTAAATTGCAGATATTACTGATAAAGATGTTACGAAGACATGTATATGTATCTAGAGACCTGGTAGTGGTACTCCCAGCATACTGTATACCTTTCCTCAGAACCCATAAAACCATCATTTACTGGTTCTTTAACTTCAAACTCAAAATCTAACATAAACCATGTACACCTACTGTCTTGAGTCTGTCTTTGTTTTTGTTCTGTCATGGCGTTGGTCTGTCATGTTTGTTTGTTTGTTTGTTTGTTTTGTGACTTGTTTTGTTTTGCGTTGATATTTGTCAAAGGGGGCTGAAGAAAACGGTCCTGCACCTGCAGAGGAGGCTAAGGAGGAGGCTCCTGCTGATGAGAAGGTATTATGTTTCGTCCCAGTAGGGCGTCATGTTGTAATTGTTCATGTAAAGTATGTCTGTTTTATTTGATACTGTGTTTCCTGGTTATATCCTGTCACCGTGTCAATGTCAAGATAGAGACTCAAGGCTGTTGATCATTTGATTTTTTTCATCAAGTTTTTCTTTTAATTTGATGTTTATTAGCATTTATATTTCTTTCAATTTTTTTTTTAAATTTAATTTATATTTATTTTATTTTGGCACAAATGGCTTACTTTTATTTCTTTCTTTTATTTTTTTTTAAATGTTTGCATGTCAATTTTTTTTATTTTAAAGGCTGAGGCAGAAGCAGCCCCTGCTGAGGGGCAGGAAGTGAAGGCTGAGGAAGAAAAGGTGAGTGTTTGTGTGTAGTATATGTCGCATCCCCCCTTTTCAAACAGTGTACCAGTCCAATAGACTGTAGTTTGGGCAGACTGAACCATTGATTTGACAGGGTGAACAGAATGCCATATGGTGGTAGTACCAGTACTGGTACAGGAAGAATGGCAATTTTTTCATTCTGGCAAATATGGAAGTTGCTCGTCGCTCTCAGCACGTTTCACTAAGAGATCACCGTGCAAATGGTGGCGTTGCATTTGCAATAATTGTGAACACAGCTGCTGTGCAAACCCGGCCTTGACAAAAATAGTGAAAGCAAAAAACTAATAAGTAATATAAGTAACACATGTAAACAAATGGTGTAAATGATATATGTTTAATATATTTTAACATGCAATGAAATTTGAGTAGTTGCACAGTTGTCTTTGGTTTCCTGTCTTTGTCAGATATATATGATATATCGGTACACCAGCTACAGAAATTGTCACATTTGGCAGTTTCTATGGTAAATGATAATTCAAAATCTGCAAGTTTATTCAGCAAGTAAGTTGTAGCCGTCTTCTGTAACTGTAACCGTGCTTCTTTGGTTTGGAAAGTGGATATCTTATGGCTTCCCAAAAACTTACTTCAAATTGGGTCTTTCCCCATCAACGCACATGTAGCTCACTGCCGCCAAAGTACCATTTCTTGAAATGCTAGGAGGTGTCTGCCCAGATAGTAGCACATAATAATTACATTGGCTTGCAGTATGGCTTCCTGTCAAAGGCAAATTAGAATTGCTGCAAAACATTGGGGTTGAAATGCGTCGCAACGTTCAACCAAAAACATAGTATCCAGTCTCACTATATGTGTCCCTGTCCCCCCGATCTAAGGACACCGGGTCAGCTGAGGTCTCCGCCGAGCAGGTTGAGGTCGAAGTGGAAGCTGACGTCAGTGAGGAACAAAAGGATGCTAAAGATGATGAGGTGTGTGCATGTAAATGTCAATCTGGGGTCATTTCCATGGTGACATCTTCTCAGAAAGATGGAATATACGATTCACATATTGTATTTCTGTATGTCGTGCTTTGCTCCTATTAAGAATTTGTCAAAATCAAAAGTAACATACTATAACAGTTACTATAGTTTATCTGGTATTTGCTTTTAAGCTATTATACACCATTACAGTAAGTGGTAGATGCATACATACATAGATACACACATACACAGTGAACAGAGAGATAGATAGATAGATAGATACATACATACATACATACATACATACATACATACATACATACATACATACATACATACATACATACATACATACATACATACATACATACATACATACATACATACATCACATACATACCGTACATACATACATACATACATACATACCGGTACATACATACATACATACATACATACATACATACATACATACATACATACATACATACCAGTACATACATACATACATACAGTACATACATATATACATACATACATACATACATACATACATGGGGGTACATACAGTACATACATATATACATACATACATACATACATACATGGGGGTACATACATTACATACTGGTACATACATACAAACATACATAAAGCATACATACATACATACATACATACCGGTACATACATATCAGAACAAAGAAGTTTACACATACCAGTATATACCTGTTCATAGGCACACACATACACATCTAGGGTGTAAACACATCCTGTACTTGCATTCACACTGTAGTAGTCAGGGTTTTACATGACGCGCATTTCTGCGTCCTTTACGCATAAAACCGGACGCAGGACCCCTCAAAAACTAAACCACGCGTCCCTTGGGACGCAGCAATATCTGTTGCTGGTGTACACCTTGCGAAGCTGCTGAACACGTAAAACACATCCCAGTAAACCTTACCGACCCCGTACTTTAATGGAATGCTCCATAGTGCATTGGCCTCCACTGTTTCATAACCAATGGTAACCGCGGAAACAAATTCTATTGCTGTAAAAAGTTACTTTCAAAATGTAAACTGATTCTTAATTGGTCGATTTCTTGTTTGTGTTGATTAACACATTTTTATGCATCATGGCGGGTCGTGTCAAACAGGCCGATCTGCGAAGGTTTTTCGGCGGCCGCAGCAACCAGCACCATGCAGGTTTGGTCGAGGCCGAAACGGCAGCTACGCCATGCGATACTGATACATCAGGTCCCCCGACCAAGTCAGCAAAATTACGAACATTCAACAGAAGTTGACTCAATAGATTTACTATAAATGGCTTCGATATTCTGAAGAGCGAAACGTCATGGAATGCGGTGTATGTTTGAAAGCGAATGTTACATGCCCGTTCATGGAAGGTTTTTGTAATTTTCAACATTCAACTCTCACTCGTCATCAGGACTCGAAAAGTCATCTCACAAGCATTAAAATCCTAAGCATGAGGACCGGCAGTTGCAGGGTAAGAGCACAGTTACGAGTGGAGTGATACGTAGCGGTAAGAGTAACGAACTCGAGGCGTACGCTGCACAATTACGTACTGTTTACCTGATCGCTAAACGTGACCTTCCATGCGATGTATTCACTGACATCATTCATCTGCAGAATCTGAACGGCTTAGACATTGAATATTACAAACGTCCTCAGATAGTTATGGAGTTTGAAGAGTGTATTCAACGTGCGATCGAGAAGTCCCTGATTGATAGCATACATGCAAGTGACGTCATCGGTATAATGTTGGATGAGACTTGTGTTGTG
This sequence comes from Ptychodera flava, assembly GCF_041260155.1. Taxonomy (NCBI): domain Eukaryota; kingdom Metazoa; phylum Hemichordata; class Enteropneusta; family Ptychoderidae; genus Ptychodera; species Ptychodera flava. The sequence goes on along the minus strand of NC_091930.1, from coordinate 22,700,815 downwards.
ACATTTCATTCATAAGAAACTTGCAATATATGTTCGATATATTCAGAATGGCGAGGCGAATTTTTCTTTCCTCTGTAACCAGCAAATTACAGATGCCACTGCTGCAGACATTGAAAACGCCTTGATTGAATTTTTGACTAGGAAAGAAATCTGTGACGCAGCCGTGGACAAAATATATGGACTAGGAACAGACGGGGCGGCCGTAATGACCGGCCGTTTGAACGGGTTGGGTGCAAAATTAAAAGCCAGAAATCCCAACCTTGTTCAAGTGCATTGTGTTGCACATTGATTGAATCTTGCTGCTGCCCAAGCAGGCAGAGATATTGAATATTGCAAAGAATATCATAATATAATCCATTCATTGTATAAATACTTCATTGACTCTAGTGTGAGATATGACAAACTTAGGGAAATTCAAACTCTGTTGAATGGGAAAACAAAACAAATTACTGAGGCTACATCTGTTCGCTGGCTGTCGGTCGAATCAGCTGTCAAGATGGTTTTCATCAGTTTTGAGCCAATTGCCTTGGCACTTGCAAGTGACAAAAAAGGGGGAAAGGCTGATGAGCTGTTGAAATTTATCTCTAATTCATTGTGTCTGCTATTCACTGCCTTATTGATTGATGTTCTTACTGTCATTGGAATTTTGAGCCTTACATTTCAGAAAGATTCTGTCACCTCTTATATCAAAAAAGTGTTCAGTCTACTAGGGACACATTGAATAGAATGACTAATGATTCACACACAGTCAGAGACGTCTTTAATGATTTGGGTGATGTTCCTGGCAATGGTCAGAAAACACATACAAAAACATTCAAAATACTGACAATCAGCCACTCAGACAGAGGTTCTGTGATGCAAGAGAAAATTATATCAACAAACTGCTGCAGAATTTAGATAGCAGATTTCCAGATGATGAGATGAATATTCTGGAGTGTTTTGATGTGATTCTCAACCCACACAGATATCCTGAAAATGTGGCCAACCTACCTGACTATGGGGTCAACCAGCTTGATCAACTGTTGATTCATTATAACAATACACCAGGTATTGATGCTGATAGAGCTAGGGCACACTTCCTTGTTTACAAACACTTCACAAGATCTCATAGGGAGGCACTGAATTTTGATATGTATATCAAGCTGTTGCTAACTGATTTTACAGAGGAGTATCCTGATTTTGCCATTCTTACTAAAATTGCTCTTGTCATACCAGTGTCCTCTGCCCCATGTGAAAGGGCCTTTCAGTACAAAATGCCATCAAACAGAGGGCACGAAATAGACTCAATCCTCAAAGGCCTAATAGACTAATGTTCAACAAACTGGTTGGCCCCATCATTGATGATTTTGACTTCATGAACACTGCTAGGTTATTTGCCGAAGGAGCTGCTGGCAGAGTGTGAACTCAAACCTACTGGACTTGCTAGGTGTATGCCATTTCAGAGTATGAAATTACTTACCTTCTTGTCAATTTGACAAATTTGAATATTTGTTCAAATTTCACGTTGTGAACTTGTCATTAAAGTTATGAGATAATATCATGAATAATGTTCTTTGAATTGATCAATGAGGGCCCTCAGTATGAACTAGAATTTTCATGTAGAATTATTTAAGAAATATGCAACTATTTGCTGTGTGTTTTAATACTAATTGAACACAGTGAAGACCATGGCATTGATAACTATAAAACATTTTGTGAAATAAATTGGGACCCCCATATTTTGATGTAGGACTCCCATTTTCTAACACCAGGAGTCCCAGGGACTCTCAAAAGTTAAAAGTGATGTAAAACCCTGAGTAGTATACATGAACATTCGATACAAGTAGATTTAGGGACACATGTATGTTCTTGCAAGTCAGTTTGGGTCAAATTAGAACCCAGAGAATGCAGCTGGCAGTGTCAGCATGCAGTGGCCCATGACACACAGTATCAATTCACTCAGACAGGCAGCTCACATCAGGTCACATCGCAGAGAGCGCCCCCTGGGGAAATCATCCTGATCCGATAACCATATGAGTGCCATTCCCCATTGATCAGCTGCAAACACTAAGTGACAGCTGATGATGCACAAAGATAAGGCCATCTCCAATTCCATAAATCGGGAAAACGTGAAAGCAAAAGGTGATGCAAGGGTGAATTCAGACATGAGTTGGACAAGACGAGTGAAGACATTCACTCACGTCACAAACTAGGTCAATACATATTGATGGGGTTTCCATTTGGAGGATTATACTTGGCTTTCTTGTATGATTGATGGTTCAAAGGCACCTGTGTGTATTTTTAGACCAGCATAGTCATTCTCTTATCTGAGGTACAGTCACTGTGCAGATTAATGAGAGGGATGTTAGGATTTGCCCATTTTAAGGACATGTCATCGTCTCTTGTATAGCAGTCACTCACAGCCAAGATTTGCCGTTCAATTTCATTCATTTCATCCACCTGAACTCTTAATCCATTACACAATTCAGTATAGTATACTCTACCAACCAAACGGTACAATCATGTCCATGAATTTTATCGACATCAGTTGCCAATTCAGTTAGGGCCCAACCAACCTACTATAGACTGAAAAACTAAAATTAAATAATGATGAATTTAAAATGTTTATTTTACAAGAAGTAAATTACAGTTGACTTATTATGTACCCATAAATAGAATATTTGTAACACTCCTGCCAAGTTGACCAATAAGCTTGGCTTGAATTTAACTTTATACCTGGTATTGTAGTCATCTATGAGCAGTAGACCCTGACCTATTGAATCAATAGCTGTGTTCACAATTATTGCAGCAAGAGTGCGACTCTGAAGACTGCAGCACAGTACAGTTCCATTACTCTATTTCACAGAGAATCTGTGAAAGAGAAAGTAGAGACCTTTCTTCTCCCGTGTATTTTGTTTGTTTGTTTGTTGTTATATTTGTGTTTATGTGGTTATTTTGTGTTTTATGTTCGTCTTCGTCAAGGCCCCTGAACCGGCTGCTGAGGGAGAACAGACAACAGAACCACAGGTAGGGAAATGTCCCGCTAAGTACTGTGATCAACCAATGCAAAACTCTGTGTTCACCAAGTCTCAGCTGTTTTAGGAGTCATATCCAAGTTTCTGATCTAACAATAATGTTGTTACTCACATTTAATCCAGTGATTAACAAATAATCCGCGCAGGTGTTTAATTCAAGTCAAGGCTGTAAATAATCACACAATGAAATTAAGGTAGTATGTGCCTCAACATTGAAAGTCTTTAACTTTTGTTCAAATTTATTCCCTTTTGAATAAAGAGGAAAAATCAGAGGTCACCCCACAAATTTTTGTACCAGAGAAATAAATTATCCAATAATTCCGGACACTTGAAATTTAAACTGGTGGAAATTTAAATCTCTCTATGAACCCCCACAAGTTGTAGACCAACACAGCATTATAAAATTGTTAGGCACATTCTACCTTAAAGGTATACTGTCACCTGTTCCAATTTTGCCACAGTTATCCAAGGAAAGAGAAAATCTAACCAATAACAGATTTTAAGCGGGTGGCCGCTTTTTAAAAACAGCGCCTTCACATGGCATTTTAAATACCAAGGAACACCCCTTTGACCATATATGGGCATATTTAGATTACAGGTGACTGTATACCTTTAATTTGCAAAGTGGTCTCTTTATACCAGCGTTGCTATTATTTTGAAGAGTTACAGCCGCTGAATTATTGATGATGTACGTCATTGTATGTTCTGCTATGTACCCCTAACAGTCCAGACATTTTGCTTGCATCTTTACATCTGCTATATGTCATGTCTGTGGTTGCTTCCCCTATCATCTTGTAAGTCCTGTCTGTCTTGTTATTTTGCTTTTGTATGTGAAAAAAGGAAACGGAAGAGAAACAAGAGGAACAGGCGGCAGAGGAGACACAGGTGTGTGAGGGCTGAGATTGTGTTAGGTAGTTTTCAATGTGGATATATGTGACACCTTTCTCTGACCTGGCAGGTGTTCTGCGACACATTCAATCATCCTTGTGTGAGATTCTCTGGTAAACCCCCACAGTCATGCTACAGTATATGATACACCGTCCTGGTACCGTATGTTGCAGACTTGTACTGCAGTGAAAATCCTCAAGAAATTAACCCACATTCTACCGTATATCTCTCAGGAAATCAAAAGCCTCAACATTTTTGATTGGCTAATCCATTTTGTGCAATTTTCCCTTGCAGATATCGGTATAAAGTCAACTTATTATTGCCATAGTTTATTTTATACATGTGTCATGTACTATTTTGGTTTTGCTCAGTGGCATAATTACTAAATACAATTTTTAATTTTCAAGGAGGGAGAGGTCAAAGCAGAGGAAGAGCAAACTGCAGAGACTCAAGTAAGTTTGGGGAAAATCTGCCACCCCTGTGATTCTCTTACAGGATGGAATGACCCTGTGTTCAGCACAGTACAGGATGTTCTATTTCCAAGAGCATAGAGGTTTCCGTGTAGCCTAGCGTACGGGTGAAATTAATTGACCAGTGGATCCGCCTGTAAATTTTATTTGTGAAAAAGTATAGCGGCAGTTGTGTTCTGTGTCATCAGTTTTATGTATTGCTTGCTTTAGTACAAGACTTTTGTATGCGTCCCTCTGTTGATTTTGTAAATTTAAGTTTAATTTGTGTTTATCTTGAGTCTGTTGTTTATTGTTTTCATTTGTTTTGTGTTCTTGCCTGTTTGTGTTTTCAAATCCTGAAGGAGACACAAGAAGCCTCTGCAGAGGATGCCCCGGCAGAGACAAAGGTCAGTTGTCACACTGTCTGTCCTACTTTATGTTCTATAGTCTGTCTAGTCTGTCTGCAGACATGATCTTAGCTGTTTTCCATGGTACAGGCACTTGATCCACTCAGAGGTTTGCATGGGTGTCTGTCACTCTGAGTATATGTGACTGTGTCACAGTTTGTGTCTGTGTGTGGATTCATGTCATGTACCATTCTCATTGTAAGATTCTCTGATATCATCATATTCTGCTCAGCTCATTCATCCTCAGTCAATCATGCTGACTCATCCATGTGATCCATGCCACATAACCATGTGATCCATGCCACATAACCATGTGATCCATGCCACATAACCATGTGATCCATGCCACATGACCATGTGATCCATGCCACATATAACCATACTCATAATGTGTTCCAAACGACCTCAAGTACGGTATGTTCACAGATATACATGGGCATGCCATCACAGTACATCATGGTAATCCTATGACTACCTTGAATGGCAGAAATTTATTGTGCCATAATGTATTGCTGTATATTATCTGATTGCCGTAAACTTTAGGCAAGATCCTGGAATTTATCACAATAATTTGGGCATACAGTATAATGGTGGCAGTGGTTGTTAAGGAATTAAAATGAATTCCCCAAAATCAATTTATCGTACAGGCATATATACCCATACAAATTCCACCCTCAATGCCTAGATACATGCAGTATCAATCATGTCAATTCATGCAGTATATGTATTCACACCAATCACATGCCATGTCTTGTGTGTCTGTATGTTTGTTTGTTTGGTAAGGAGGAGGAGGACAAGCCCAGTGATGAGACGCAAGCAGATGATGCACAGGTAGGCATTGTGATGCGACGGTGTATTTGTCAGTAATACAGTGCATGTACCGGTAGTTGTGTCTGTATTCCATCTCTGCAAGCTCTTGGTCTTTCTGTATGGTTCCAAATGCATATGTCCCATTGCAAACTGATGAAATGAATACCAACACTATGAATAGGAGAGGCATACTTTAATCTGAGTGAAACAGATTTGATTCTGAAACTTTGAATACTGAAAGTAAATGAGAGCTATGGGTTGTCAGAATTCTACTATTCCTGGATGCTGAGGACATATGCATTTGCATTTTTAGGTCAGTATTCCTATTTGTGTTATGCCAATCATCTCGTCCAGTCTGTTATTGCCATGGAAACTGAGAAAAATATGGTAGACAAAAATAAAAAGTACACAGTGCAAATCTTACTTTTTATTGAAATTTGACATTTACTTTCAAAAAAAATAACTAATACCTGTAAAATCAACAAGTGGCTATCAAGAAAAACAAAAGAATTGCACTAATGTTATGCTGAGGGCAGTGTCATCAGTTTCCTTGGTGTCTATCGTCCTCTTGTCATGTGCCGTCTATTGTAAACCTTTGAAGTGATCCACTGCCATCAACTTTTCCCACACCAATCTAGGGAACACTACTAACAGTACTTATCCAATCCAATTGTAGCTCTGCATTGGCAGGCGAGTAATGCCTCCCTAGGTCACTGCTCAGAAATCATTTGGCAGTGGATCATTTCTTTTGTCTGTTGCGCTGTATGTCATGTGTGCCTCTGTGTTCATGTTTTAAGGAAGGGGAAGAGAAACCAGCCGAGGAACAGGCAGCAGAAACACAGGTATAGTATCAACTAACATGAATATTCTTGAATTCAAAACATGATCTTCAATTCCCAGTCATCACTGACATTATCCCTGATATAACTTGTCACTAATTATCATTCTTGTTCTTTTACAGAGCAAACTAACCATCTTCTTTACATTCAGGATGACCTTCCCTCTTAATTTTTATCATCTAAATTAATTAAAATGGAAAACAACCTGTAGTATTCAATTTCACCCCTAGTCAATTCAGCTTAGTGATTAAAATCGCAAATTCTCAACCTTTCAATTTACCCTACTCAAACTTTATTGAATGATGTAAATGTATTTGCTTTTCTGTCACTCCTGTCTTCATTAACTTGTACTTAACTTCAAAATTCTGTAAATTTCAGAATTTCAACAGGTCTGGTCCGTCATGGCATCCGTCACCTGTGCAGTAGTGTTTTCTTCCAAGTCTCCATCATATTTATTCTATCCCAAAACCATTGTCACCAAAACTTTACCATTATACCCATCCATTGCCCTCCCTTTTCCTCAACTATCCTCGCCTGTAACCAAAAGGACCCCACACTGGTATACTGCTCCACTGCCTCCAGTAACCCTGCCTTTGAGGACAATTGACTTCATGAGTGCTTATGTTCGTCAATATGACAATCTCTAAACATACAGCAACAATCTTCTTTTGTCTGGTGTAAGCCTGTCAGTCTCCGTTGTGTATTTGCATTTCTTTGCTTTGTTATATCATTGTCAAGGTTAAAACAGAGACGCCCTCTATAGAGAATGCAACACTAGCGAAAGACAAGTTGGGCGTGTACAATGTCAATAACATGTTCATAGTGACAACAGTGCATTGGTAAAATTCCATTGCTTTAAATTTGCCTCCCAACAGTTAACAAAACCTTCACTCGCTTGCTTGCTTTCTTTCAATGTAAAGAAATTATCTGTAACTATAATCATTATATAGAAATCATGTACCTTAATATTACTCCTCTCTCTGTAATGATAATAAACATTTTATTCTCTACCTTACAGCTCTAACCCTTCAGGTTCTAGTCATCGCAAACTCTGTTTCCATGATTCCAACCATCGTTTCAAATGTTATAATCGTGAAAACAACTGTCATCTGACAAAAGATGACTCCACACAGTGCTGGTCAGCGGTTCACAACGTGAAACCTTGAAATCAGATCGTGGCAAGGAAATGTTGTTTCTCATAAGGTTAAAGGGCAGAGTTTAAATTTCATTTGGATCTCTTCCGTAGGCGGAGGAACAGCAACAAGCGGAGGAAGAAGAAATCGACATTGACCTGAATGATCCGGAAGTGGAGAAGGCAGCTGTGAAGATCCAGGCAGGATTCAAGGGACTCAAGGCCCGGCAGCAAGTCAAGGAGATGAAGGATGGCGAGGGAAAGACGGAAGGGGAAGAAGCTGCTGCCGAGGAGGCTCCAGCTGAAGAGGTAGACATTGACTTGAACGATCCTGATGTGGAAAAAGCAGCCGTTAAAATTCAGGCTGGTTTTAAGGGGTATAAAGCGAGAAAGGAGGCTAGTGGGATGAAAGAGGGAGGGGGGAAAACGACTGACAAGGCAGACAGTGAGGAGGACGTTGACATTGACCTGAATGACCCTGAGGTCGAGAAAGCAGCTGTAAAAATTCAGGCCGGTTTCAAAGGCTTTAAAGCAAGGAAACAGGCTAACGAAATGAAAGAGGGGGAGGGGAAAACAGAGGAAGAAGAAATCGATATAGACTTGAATGATCCCGAAGTTGAAAAAGCGGCTGTGAAAATTCAGGCTGGCTTTAAAGGGTTTAAGGCAAGGAAAGAAGTTGGTGGAATGAGAGAGAGTGAGGGTGGAGTGAATGCACAGTCAGCAGATGGTGAGGAGGAAATTGACATAGACTTAAACGATCCTGAGGTGGAAAAGGCAGCTGTCAAAATTCAGGCTGGCTTCAAAGGTTTCAAAGCCAGAAAAGAAGTCAGTGGAATGAAAGAGGGTGAGGGGCAAAAGCAGGAGGAGGTGGTGGCTGAGGAGGAAATTGACATTGATCTGAACGATCCTGAGGTGGAAAAAGCAGCCGTCAAAATTCAGGCTGGGTTCAAGGGTTTCAAGGCCAGAAAAGAGGCCTCTGTAATGAAAGTGGGTGGCGAGGGGAGTGTGGAACAGGAGGTGAAACCTGCTGAGGAGGAGAGGAGGAAGTTGATATTGACCTTGACGATCCGGAGGTTGAAAAAGCCGCCGTCAAAATTCAAGCGGGTTTTAAAGGAATGAAAGCCAGAAAGCAGGCTAAAGAAATGAAGGACGAATCCGATAAAACGGAGGTAGGGCGACTAAATCTAACAGACTAATTATACGGTAATCTCACGGTCGTAGATGCTAGTCTGCACACTCTTCTCTTAAAAACTGCATCAAAAAATCTTCCTCCCAAGAAAAAAAACCCCCTCCACAACCCAAATTTAAACCCAACTGTAGTAGTGATAATATAAAGTAGGTAGACTGCTTTAAGTTAATGCACGCTCGTGTATGCAAATCATCTTTATGCATGTAATTTGCATGTAATATACATATAGCAAATAAAATTAAATCAGTAGAGAGATATTCCAAGCCTTATACTCTCCTATTAAACCCTGTAACCCAAATTTACATGTATGCATAGATCCATTTTCACTCAATTTGAAACTGGATTAAAGTATTTGTAGTGGTACTACTTTTGATTTGATGGTCTACAATCAAACATTTGTCCCTTTGAAGTACTTATAAAGAACATCGCCAACACACTTTATATACGGTAGTACTGCCTGGTAATTATTCTATCTTAGTATAAACAAATCTGTATCTTTTACCATCTGCGAGTCCATGGCTCGATGCATGGCTCAATGCTGGATACTGTTCTGAATGTGAGATTCAGGTAGATCCTTTTATGGCATGGATTACTGAACCACATTCTTTCCCTTTTGGAAAAAATTTTTACATGTAAAATGAGTCAGGCATTTTGAGTGGAAACGGGAACAATCATATTCATGTAAAGTTTTTTTTGGAAGACGGAACCTCACTGTCTGAAACTTCACTCTGGATTTTCAAAAATACAACTGTCACAAAATTTGTCAGTCCTCAGGGTGATGAAATCTCTTTAATCTGCTTCAAATGCACCAAAAAGTGTAATGTGTCTCATCCAAGTTTTGCTTCAGCACCGAGGTTAAAGGCAACATGTACAACTCACATTTCAGTAGAAAGATAAATAAAAACATTTGTTACGGGAGAGATACTGAAAAGTAATGCCACTACAAATGATTTTAATGTGGTTTCGTTCTAAATCTATGTATGAAGAAACATTTGTTGCTTTCTCTAATTATGCGAGAAAGAAGTATCCTTGATGCAAGTAACACAGGTTAACCACCACCCCACCAGTGTCTACATACAAGGACACAGTAGAATATGGTGGACATAAACCAAATCTGGAGGGGTGTATCACAGATCAAATTTAAAAAATAATATTGATAACAGAGGGACAGAGATCAACTGGGGGATTACTTCCCCAGTGGAAATAAAACTGAAGAAACATGTATGGTTACGTAACCGTAACTTAAAGAAGATCAGGACATTTAAGTGCAGTGCAATCGGAAAAAACCTCAGTTGGAAACACAGCAAACTGTTGTTACTATTTGGGCCGCCAGATCAATTTATTAATCTTGCAACTAAAATATCCAAGCATGAAAAATTTACTTTTCTATCATCTGTTTGCCATTGTCACTCATACTAATAATTTATGATAACTTATGCAAATTCATGGCTGTCAGACATTTGCACCCCCAATCTGTTATTATGTAGTCACTACTAACTTCATGATGATACGAGTGATTAACATTCAGAAAGCATTAAGTTAACGTATGTGAATTGTTGAAGTTTTATTCAAAATTGGCAATGTATAATGGATGATACTATTGCTAATTTTGAACTTTGACAATTCAGACAATTCAACATAATCACCGCCTGCATTCGACAACTTAGACAGCATAATTAACCCCTGCATTTATGCTAACATTCAGAAACAAGTTGTATTCCATCCTCAAGTAAAATCTTTTGATTTAGGACTGTCGGTTCTATGAAAGCAGTACACAATTTTCTAAAAAAGTTTAAAAATGTTTACAGCTAATGCCAAATGGTTAACAAGCTGTTATATATGTAGTGCTTGGTAGCTGCAATGCAATGAAAGAGAAAATGTAGGGTTGATATGCCTTTGGAAAATCCTTTAATGTCCCTTAATTGTAAACCTCCTGGAAACTCCTGTAAAAGTCGTTGAAAATGAAATTTAGTCCTAGATAATTGTGGAAAATTGACCATTGGCCAATGATTTTCAAAAATGACATCGTAAAAGTGATATGGAAAATGATATATGTCAAAGATATATTGTCAAAATTATTTCTGGAAAATGATATTTTGGACCTAAAAAGTCGTAGACAATTGCTAAAAAACGTCCTGCAAAGTCTGACTGTGAATTGTAGGGTTTGAGTGTATAGACCATGAAAATAACTTCCTAATGAAAAGTAATATCATGTCACTATGATAAACTCAAAAGAAAATTTTAAAATGTTGCATATGAATCAATTACATGGAATTCCGAATTTCATATGAAAAAGATTGTGTTTGTCCATAGCTTGAAAGATGTAAAATTCATCATTTCCTTAGAGCACAAAATTGACAAAAAGAAGCAGAGTGTGTCTGATTTCAAAACTAAGCACTATAGTCAAACAATGATGTACGATAATGAAAACATTGTTTTTTGTAACGTTTTTATCAAAACAAACTCAAAAAGTTAGATTTTCGGGAGCCCCTTCCCCATGTCGATTGTTTGGAGGCACCTTGCTCCTTTTTATGTCCCTCCTGCCCCTGTAAATACTGTAAGTCTGGCCTGTAGTATCCGTTGTAGTTGAAACCAGTGATATATAGGCGATCAACAACATGAGGGGGAAGCACAGGTAAACTGGATCTCATGATCAGTGTTCGGTTGGCCCTAGTCAGTGACTTTCACTATGTTGTGAACATTGTTCTGTGAAAGACTAAGTGGACGTGTCAGTATCTTCCAGTATGTAGGAAAACCCAGCCACTTTCTAGTGATTTTAGTGGGAATGAGCTTGGCTGCCTTGTTATATGTGGATAGTAATGACCTTGGGTGGCATGAGAACAGTAGATAGGTTAAACGCGCACAGCTGTCTTACTGGGATAGTGCATGTAGTTGGTGGCAGTACCAGTCGGTGATGTGGTTTAGTTGTAAGTGTATATGAGCTGCTTGTACACACAGTCTTGTTGCATGTCATGTTATTACACACACGTAGACTATTCGCACGCAGTTTCACAACTGGCCTGAACGTCAGATCTGTTGTGCAGCCGCACACCCACTCCCGTGCATGCTTTGAATTTTGTTCCTTCGCTTGGGTTGATTCAAACAGGGTGAAGGGAAGGCTGCGGAGCAGGAGGAAGAAGTAGACATTGACCTGAATGATCCGGAGGTGGAAAAGGCAGCTGTGAAAATCCAGGCCGGCTTTAAGGGCCTCAAAGCAAGGAAAGAAGTCAAAGAAATGAAAGAGGTATGAATCCTTGCATCTTTATTGAGTTTTACAAGTTTGAATATCATTAAGAGCATTACATTGTACTTCCTCTGATTGGGCAAGCCATGTGCATTACAGATGTAATGGTCTTGCATATGCAAAATTACTGTCACGGAGTTGACTAGCTTGTACAGTGACTTTTGCTACAGTTTTTAAGGTCTTCACTACAGAACCTTATTATCGTTCCCATCGTTTTCACAAAGGGGATATAGGACAGAGAGGGTGAGACGTGGTTATCAGAAACGTCTGTGCAGATAGCTGTGACAACTCCCCCGGTATACACAAACCGTTTTTGTATTATGTCACACTGAGGAAACTACTGTATGGCACCCTGAAGGTGCTTGCCATGCCAGTAACCCTTAGTTTTACAGAGCAGACATTCCCTCTGCTAACATTACACTGCCAATCCTAATTACCAAATCATGCCATAAGAATTCCAGGGATCAGGAGCAAAGTCCTACATTAATCCAATGAGACTCCTGTACTTCACAGGATTTTGGTAGTAAATTAAATTTTGAACATGTCATTATCCTATAAATCACATAGCAGTCGTATGAGACAGCTGTTGGTCTCATTGCAATCCAAGAGGATTCCCTTGAGAATATTTTTTGCAAAGGAATGCCCCATTCTGTGTCACCAGAAAAGAAACTGACTGCATCTCCAGTGCAGGGAGGATTGGCCACTTAGAATATCCATTAGGCCAAAGTAATTAAATTCTTTGTTTTACATCCACTCAAAATGGGAAAAGGTACGCATCTAAGCGGCTGAAAAACACACACAAGAAAATTAACACAGTGTAATTGATTGCAGCAAATAAAAAATTGTAACAAAATTTTTAGTTCTGAAAAGCTAAGCGGTTACGTCCAAAAATTTCCTATTCAAATTCACTGTGTGTGTTTTTCATGAAGACCTTAAAAACCTAAGTGGATGGGGACGCAAAACAAAGAATTTAATAACTTTGGCCTTATTTGAAATGAAACAGAAAATAAAGAAACGTGTTAGTGCTTGAAGTGTCCTGATATGTGTATTCTTTATATACTTGACAACTTCAGAAGTCAAATTTGATCATGAACACCAGTTCTGCAAACATACGGTATAACTAGTAGATCAGTGTTCAGATAATGAACAGCTGCTGCAAAAAAATTAAAATTTTGAATATATAACATTAGTCATCGTCTTACTTTGTCTGTAATCCATTCTTTCACAGGGTACAGGTTCAAACAAACAATCAGTGAGTTTCCTATTTGGATCTTAAGTGCACAGTTCTTTTGGTGTTATGCAGAACCTCTTATGTTTTTTTCAAAGCATCAGATTGACAAGGGTTGTGGTTTTCCAAATATAACAAAAAGTGAAAGAAAGGTTTCCATGAAGCTAAGCATGAAAAAGCTCATTCGTATATTATAGAAAGCGTTAGCAACTTCAAGCTTTGCTTGGTTGTATAGTTGATCTAGAATTGTATGCTGCCTATTTGACTGCTTCTGGCTCAACCCTTTCACCACCACATGTGGTACATCCCCATTGTGTTCAAAGGGGTGGTTGGACCTAAACATAGGAAGGTGGGTGTGAAAGGGTTCAGCCATGTGCCTTTCACTGTCTTTAACCGCAGACTTTCTGCATTTCTGCCCTTGCATTGAAACATCTGTCTTTCTCGCTTTCCTGACCTATTTTCTCTTCCCAGGACAAGTAGTAGAGGCTTCGTTTAGTTCCCATTCAAGCTATTCACCGCCATGGTTTGTCTTAGTTAACCAAATCTGTGTCTTTTTTGTATCTCACTTTTTCTTTTAACCTCCTTTTTACCTCTTCACCACCAACACCCCCTGCTTCTCCTATGCCACATTCCGAAGTGAGACACAGAATTCCTGGCGGAATGGTTCATTGGGCTGAAGTTGGGGGTTTCCTTGGCTGGGTGAATTGGTAAATTGCATGCCAGCTGCAGTTATCCAGTGTGCTTGATGTTTGAAAGCCCAAGCTATTGCATCTGGTAGGATTTGTTGGAGGAATGGAAATAGAGCATGGAAAGAGATTTGTCACCCTTTGGAAACAAATGTGGAAGACAAAAGATGAATAAAGTTAAATTTGAAAAATGCAATAGAAAGGTTTTCAAGATCCAGCATAACAGTTCGCATGGCCTTAGCTTGACATTTTGATACATTTGTTTTTCATGTCCTTTTATGTTATAAAAGTTATTTTGATTTGTTTTCTTTCTATTGAAAATGGAAAGATGTAATGATAGTGAATAAGACATTCATTCATTTAAGGTAGTATGCACCTCGAAAGTGAAAGACATTCCTCAATGAAATATTCAACAATTCTCTTACCAAATCAAGAATAAAAATCAGGGATCACCGTGCAAAGTTTGGTTCTAAAGAAATAAATTGCCAAACATTTACCAATATTTGAAATTCAAAATGGCCACCATCCCTGTGTAAACTCTTTGGAGAAAAGTGAAAAATTAAAAAGTTTTCAAAATACTAAGATTCTGAAATTTTTCCTCACTCTGACTTTCATGAGCCCCCACAAGTGGTAGATCAGAAAAGAATTGTGAAAATTTGACAGTTCAAACATCTTTCCCCGAGGCACGTCCTACCTTATAAACACACATTTGACAATGTTACAAAAGTTCTGCATTGTTACAACACAATATAAGCTTAAAGATATGTAAAGTGTGGCACGTAGAGAACTTAACTTTGAGTGAAATACTGCAATGATAGATGCCAGAAGAAAAAAGTACTTTTTATATAAACCATCAAATGAACAAGGTTTTGCATGTCATACCCATTCTCTAAATAAGAAACTATAACGTATTTTGTCAAAAGGAAACTGTAATGTATTTTGTCAAAATTAAGTATTCCAGTGATATCCAAATAGACATATTTCAGAAAATGTTAGATACAAATCACTTTTCATACCGATGTAGGGTGACATTCTGATCAGTTATGCAGTTTATGTTAGCATCTTGCATGGTATTATTTTTGTAGTTTTTTGTGTTGTTAAATATGTTCTTTGTCATCAGGTACATTGAAATTAATCTTGTAAAATTGCTGTAGATTCTGTAGATTTGTTATCTGTATTTTCCCCCATGTTTGGAGCTTTTTAGAAAATGCAACATTGGCTCTCAGTGAACCTATCCAAAGCAAATTGGTGAAAATGAACCTAAACACAGGACACTATCACAATTGATAGACAGACGAAATTTCATATTGCAACCATATGCACACCCTAAAAGTTTTTGATACAGGACTGGCAGAGCACCACAGCACTGCAATGCATGTGACTGGACAAACGCACCCCAATATCATGCGCACTCAGTCACAAGCATGTCTGAGTTTTGGTAACCATCCACAGCGTGACATTTAATAGTTGTCGTAATTGAAAATGTAACACTTTTGTCTGTATGTCCTTTGGTCGGTTTTGACTTTGTATGTTCATACATGTACATTCTAATCAGACACCCTTCTTGTTTCAATACTAACATTTCAAAGGAGTCCTAGAGCTAAGTAAGCCACCCTAAGTATGTGGATATCGACACTATGGTATCCTATTAAACCTCCGCACTCTTCATGGTTTTCTCTTTCACAAGTTCAAATTCCTCCATCCCATCTTTTTCCATATTCTGTTCAGTAAAGTTTCCATAGTTATCATTCTTAAGGGAATACCAAGTTCAGTTTTGGCTGTTTCAAATACTGCGTGCAGTGTGCTACATAGATGTTGTACACTGCTTTCTTCATACTGTGAAGACGGTAATGTGTGTCTACAGACCAAGAGTTTTATACTCTTGCTCAAAATTTCCTCAAAGAAGCAACAAGCCAATCTCAAGAACACAAAACAGGGGTCACTGTGCAAATTTGGTACTACGGAAATAAATTACCTAAGAAATACCAATGATTGAAATTCAAAATGGCCACTATTTGAGATGTTAACAATATAAGCAAAAAATCAAATTTTTTGTCTCACTCCATGGAAACCATTTACTCTACACATTTCAATATGAGTCACACAACCAGGAAACTATTGTGAATATTTGAGTCTGAATGCATCCTACCATAAAGTGGTTTTTAAATTGATTATATGCAGCCAGGCTGCTTTCTAAAAACAGTGAACTTTACCAGAAGCTTGCAAAATTACTTGTAAAACAAACAGGATTCAATATCGATCCATTGTAATCCACTTGTCTCTTGACTCAAGTGTTTTCTGCCAAAGTGGACAAACGTCTATGGTCAAGTAGAATGCTGTACCGCACACTGCACAAAACTGAACTTGGTACAGCTCCTTAGCAATCATAACATTAGCAATTGTTAAATTTTATGAAGTATATGGTGAATTTAGAATAACGGTAACTTTAATGACAATGGTTAAAGGCCTTTGTTTTCAAGTAACTCTTATTATCTTTCTTCTGAAGTCGTAGCCTGATTATGTACCGGTATGTTAATGAGGTCAAGGGTCATCGCATGCAGATTCTTCATGGTGATGTTAGTTGGAAATTTAGGCTGGATTTAACAATCTTTCCAGCTGCATCATCAGCTGTAGTGTCAAGAAATAACCTGTGTCCTGAAAATGTTTTTTTAAATAATGAAACTTTCTTACGTCTGGCAGAAGGGTACAACCCAAAAAATTCACATTCCACTCTCTATTGTAAGTCATCTGAACACTTCACCTTTTTTCACACTATAAAATTGTGGAAACAGCGACATTTCTATGACCCATGACCACAGAATGCCAGTGACTATCATTAATTCATTGCGCTAAAGTCATTATATTTCAGCAACTACAACTCATTATTGTTAGTGTTAAACCATTCAATCAATCCATCCTTCCCATGCATGCTTTATACCACTATTAATTAATTTCCAGTTTTACCAGTTCATATTTTCATATTTTGTCGGATCAAACTCAGTTTTTGTTTTCAAATATCACTTCTCATTTAAAATTTAAGTGTATAGTGTCTGGTAATATGTTTGTTGTCACCTTTTGTGTAAATTTGTATAGGCTTTTGGTTTTCTGTTTCAGTGTTTTTGTTTGTTTGTTTGTTTGTTTTTATCCTCATATTTGTATATTGGGTTCTAGAGTAATACACTCAATTTCTTTGTTCTTAAAGACCTAGAGATCCCATCAGTTTTACACCTTAAGTTTTTGTTTCCACATGATGTTTGGTGTTAATTTCATGTTATTTGATGTTATAATTACACTTCCATCTGTTGACCTGTTTCACAGCAAACACAAGCAAAAGAGGAAGAAGCACCAGCAGAACAAACAGAGGTGACAGAGGAGGCAGCACCTGAACAGCCACCAGCAGAACAGAGTGAACAGCCAGCAGGGGAGGAAGGAAAAACAGAGGCTCAGCCAGAAGCAGCAGCAGCAACAGAAGAAGGCGTCGCTGAGGAGAAGAAGGAAGAGGAAGAAGAAATTTGATATTGATCTTAATGACCCAGAAGTTGAAAAGGCAGCTGTGAAAATCCAAGCAGGTTTCAAGGGACTCAAAGCAAGGAAGGAGGTTAAGCAGATGAAGGAGGGTACAGAAGAGAAGCCAGAGGAAGCGGCAGCAGAAGGAGGTGCTCCTGAGGAAGTGGCAACAGAGGAACCAGCCGCAGAGGCAGCACCTACTGAGGAACCAGCTGCTGAGAAGCCTGCAGAGGAACCCGCCGCAGATGAACCGGCCGCCGCAGAACCTGTAGCCGCAGCAGATGCAACTGCAGCGGAAGAAACTACGGCAGCTGAACCAACAGCTGAGGAACCCAAAGGAGAAGAAACAGCTCCTGAGGAGCCTGCCGCTGCTGCTGCTGCTGAGGAACCGGCCACCGAGGAGCCTGCCGCAGCCGCCGCCGAAGAACCGCCCGCCGCGGAGCCTGCTGCAGCTGCTGACGAATCACAACCAACAACAGAAGAGACGGAGAAGCCAGCAGAGGAAACCACAGAGCAAGCAGATGCCCCTGCAGAACAACCCGAACCTGAAACGGCGACCGAACAAGAAGGTGAAGCCCCCGCTGCCCCTAAAGAGGAAGAAACGCCTGCTGAACAGAGTGATGCTGCTCCAGCGGAGCAAGCAGAATCATAACCTATGCCTTGTTGTTCTTCATTTGTATTATAATGTCTACAAATCTCAATCATAGTCATTCTTTCTTTGTTTGCCAATAATCTGAGGAAGACTTTTAGTTTCTAAGTGGACAATTTAAGTCAAAAGTCTCCCTTCTGTATATTTATATTGTGTACATTTATCGTCAATACAAACCTGAGATCTGTAAAAAAACTATATCAGTTGTAAAAATCAAAATTATTTTAGCAGTACTCTGTAGTGTCCCTTCTTCTTCCAGAAAAACTGTAAATGCACTTGGTATATGAACTGAAAAAGTGGAAGCCATAGCCGAGGCCATTTGCAATAAATCATCAAGGCAATCAAATTAATTCTCATTTCTCAGCTGAGACACATCACTCTGTTCAGTCAATCAACTTCAAGCTAAGCTTTAGTGTCAATCAGAAATAAATCATTAGAATCTGAAATATTATCCAAACAAAAGCCGCACAACCTGCAGTCATTCTGACCCGTCCAAGTCCTAATCTTCTGGAATGGTGCCACTCGTTCAGCTTGGTAGGTTTAATTACTTCTTCTCAATGGAGCAAGGGTAGATTTTAATGAGGAACTGTTTCAATACACATCTTACCTTTGTTTGTTCTGCTGTGTTGCAGTGTGTGCGAGCAATGAAAAAGGACTTACTTGTAATTAAGAAGAGATTTACATTTTTTGTTCTGCTATTTCAGCCAGTTTTCAAGTCTCGTTTACTGAAAAAAAAAATTGTCTTTAAGAACCTATTCATGTACTGTCAATACTGGATACAACAATCACACAGTCTATGCAAAATTCAAAAAGCGTGGGATTACTTTTGCTTGAAAAGGGGGATCATTTTTTGACAGCTACCGTACGACCTTTCTGTCATAGTGTGCTTGTGCAATCTGCTTTTTTAGATTGGTTTCTATAAATACAGAGGGAAATTATTATTTTTTGAATTAGTAAATTATAGTTATTGCAATAACCGTTATTGTGAGACAGGGCCCAGGATAGATACTAGGAAAAGATGTCCGTGTGTAGAGAATTGTTATGCTAATGTGTCCCTGCTTTCGAAAAGAGTCCAACTGACGCAGCAAAAGTTATTTGAGTTTTCATAGTTACATAAAAACAGAGTTTGTTCCAGTGTTATAGCTGTCTTTTTACAGACACAGCAGTTATTAGTGCAATGAGTAGCTACCCATTTCAGAGAGCGACCATCAAACTATAAGAATAGTTTCTTTTGCAGGCATATCCCATAATTGCTATCCCCCTCACCAGCAGGATCAACCGACAATGCACAATCACTTTACCCCTTATGAGTAAGGCAACACTTGATAGTAATCATTGTAAATACAGCTAGCTTGGTGCGCTTTGGGAAAGGATTTCACTTCTGCGACCTTTCAAAAGATATGTATCTTGTTACACTTTTGAAATTAAAGTTGTAACCTTTTTAGGTTTTTTTCACTCTCAGTAACATATGTACATGACTAATTACCATGTAATTTTTTTTCTTGCATTTTCACAAAAATAATAATAAAATATTCATAAACAAAGCAGTTCTGTTCCTTGGTGGCTTTCTCACTGGTTATGGTGGCTTGCATATTAACAATTTTTTTGCTGAAGCCAAGATATGATAATAGGATATCCCCTTATGATCATGATATTTACTTATCAAGCCATTTTTCTTGCATCTGCAAGTTACATAAAGTCACCGTTGCCATGCTAGGGAGTTCATTCTATTTATACATCCTCTTATCCAATATCATGGATCCCGCAATATCAAAAAATATGATCAGCTATCAATGATATTCTTTAAACTCATGTCTTGTAGTCAATATATTTCTTCATTATTCATGATGGTGTATAAGAGGCATGGCTGTTAACTAAAATCATGAGGCCACCCCTATCCCCCACCCCCTTCCTGCTTTGAAGATTTATACTCTCCACAGTGTTAGTCTATGGCTCAAATTAAAATACATTTTGCGTAGCAGTAATATATGAAAGTTGCACATTAGATTTAATCAACTCATTCTTTGTATCAGTGAAATTTCCAATCAGGCAGTTGCAATCCGTCTCTGTCATTAACTGAACCTGTAGAATGGCATTTTGCCAGGTTTGGGAAACTACTCAATCATGAAGTTTTAAAGCAAAATTATTCTTCCGGCGTCAAATTTTTAACCAAATCTCAGCAGTCAAAATCAATTTCATAAACCCTTCATGCAAAGGTTGAATTATACTGGCTTACTGAATAAGCTTACCAATGAAGTTACACAACAGAAGTGTGAACTCTTCTTATATGTGATCATATCCACTTTGGTAAATGGCCTTGATTATCAACAATCTTTGAGCAGCCAACATATTTCTGTATCGTTATATGACGAATCTCATTGTCTAGTTAGTCAAATAATAGATTCTAATGGGAAGTTCAGTTGCCTCCGTCAACTTTTATGAAAGTTCAAGATCATGTCGAGGTGACAGCAGGCTACCCTGCGATACAGCGGTACATCTCATGAATGCGGAATTTTGCCAAGTCAGCAATTTTTAGGTAATTTCATCGTTATCTCGTAGAAGAAAACGTAAAAATGAAAATTCAAAAGCTTCTTCACAGTTCAGTTTAATCCGAATGTAATATTAGTATGATAGTATTTGTTGCATTTTGGCACATTACAATGACAACGATGACAAAGCTAGTCCCGCCAATTCACCATGTTTGTTGGAACATTGGGGTTTGCAATTTTGGAGCGAGGACAAATAATCTTGCCCTAAAATTTTGTGATCCTAAGTTTACTAATATTGTTGAAGGGAGATAAAAAGATGAAACTGGCGTTTTAATAAAATCAATTGTGACATAGACAAGGTAGGGATATACAGTAGGTCTACATTCGAATGTTCCCCTGCCCATCCTTGGTGCGTGAAACCATAGGCTACGATGAATGATACTAAACTGTTACGCCTATTACCAATACCTGGTCATGAGGGCTATTTAGCGCCTGTTTATAGCCCCGACTGGAGGGGCAGCGCATTAGAAGCAGGGTATAGCGATATGGCCACGAGGGGTAATGAACGGTTGCTATAGCCCGAATAAAGACCAGGTTGTAGGTGTTTCACAACATGCCACACGCTCATGTTGTTTTATCATAGTTCTTTATTTCAGACTGAAATGTCCATATAAGGAAAATACAAAAGGAAGCACCTGAAAAATTCACTCAGTCCCTGGGATATATGCTTTTTGCTCAAAAGTTTACAATTTGAAAAAAATACACACCAGAGGAAAAAAAATTACAAAAGATACAATTGCTTTCTCCAATGCTTAAAGAATGTACTATCTGTCACTCTATCTGATGAACAGATCGCACCAAGTAATACATTTGATGACTTTTCAAGCCTACACTTAAAACTGTACATATTACGCCTAATAAGTTCACCTAGAGACATGACATGGTTTGTTGCGAACATAGCTGATGCACTACAAAATGGAGGAAGACCGAGAAGTCTTCTCCAGACGTTGTTATACATAGTTTTAAAGTTGTTCATCAGTTTAACTTTGAAGTTCACCCAAAGATTACAACAGTAAATATTGCTACAATATGCCATAAATAATGCTTTCTTTACATTCGGACTACATACTTTAAATTGTCTGAGTAACATGTTTGCTCTTACACAAAAAGCACGTCTCTGTCTTGCGATATCCTCGTTGTCACACCCATGTTTTATTTTATAGTTTGAAAATTTTGCACTGCAACAATCCATTGTGACAAGTTGACTTTACGATTTCTCAACAGCGGTAACAGTAGTACTAATTTCTTCATAAAAATATGCTAAACATACCTATCAACATCCCCGGTTGCACTTGAATCTTTGTCGTCGATGAGCTGTTCAAGTTCCTACGCTGTTGGAATGGAAAATCTTGCTGTTTTAGAGAGGGGTTTGTTGCTCATTCCGGGCACTCATCACGTTCTAGTCACCCGCCGCGCCATCGTTTCAAAGCTGCAGACGACAGTACGCGTATGGTCACGTGACCAGGCACTTTTCCAAATTTGGCATTTTTCCAAACTTTTTCCCTGGGGGAAATGGTCTTTCAAAAATATTGTATGACGTCACTTTTGTCGATTTAGTGGGGACTACGCATATCTACCTTCTTGTCACGTGACGTATTCTGGCGAATCGCAACACGAAATGAGCATGTGGCGTATTATAATTTCTTCTAGAGGCCTAATGAGAGATCGGTTACCTCCAAATTAGCCACCGTGCACTGGAATTATTCCAACTCATTAAAAGTGAACCAGGCCTTTAGTAACATTCGACAAAATACCAGATGCGTAGTTACTGCCAGTTCCAATCACGCGATCATCTGAGTTGACTGGCGTGATTCAGCAGACTGGCGGGGAGCCCTTTGGTACACATCTTCTTCGAAAGCGAAAGACTTCAATTGTCGCTTAAACTTTCTCCCAGGAAACTTTCAACCATTCTTTTTTTTCAAAATCAAGAAAAATCAGGGACTACTGTGAAAAGATTGTCACTAGAGAAATAATTTGCTTTACCACCCAAAGCAAAGCGTGCCTGACAATTGCTGCAGTTTCGTAGCCCCGCAACTCCCCTTAAAGTTTTTTTTTTAAGGGGAGTTGCGGGGCTACGAAAATGCAGCGAGCCTGACAAGTACTCAATGCAAGCTCAAAGGCGACGCTTCGTTCCCAGGCTAAATGAAATCCTAAAATTAATATGCGAATATTGTGACCGCACTGTTTTACATGACAGATGTGAAAACAGAAGAAAAGAAAGAGGATGAAGTCGCTAAGACAGAAGATCCGGAAACAGCAGAGGTATTATGAGAGTATACCTACAGCCTTTACATTGTAATGAAATGTTTGCAGTGTGTGAAATGGCAGCGAAATTTCCAGAGAGAACAGGGCTTGAGTCGATAAAAAGATCACCAATTCCTAAATTTACAAAATATGTGTATTTTTGTTAATATTCTAACGTGGTACGGAAAACGGATATTCGAGGTAAGAATGCAAGTCCCCTACTGTAATGAGTAATGCTACTTCGACCTCGAAAAAATTCGCTGAAGATTTTACAAAAAGAAAATCTTAGAGCCACATAGGTGTAAGGATTTCTATAAATGTAATGAATTTGTTTCATCACTGTAGTTTTGTTTATGTATTTCGATTTCATAATATGTATACTGGTATGTGTTTTATTCGTTCCTTGATATCTTTGTAATTTTAGTCTGAGATGACCAATGAAAAGGCGGCCAAAATTCTCAACGTACTGACAAAGTTCAAGTCCTTCAAAACGCCTAAGAAGTCTACCAAAAGCAAAGGTGGGTGATCTGTCTAAAATGAATGCTTTAAAATCGAATTATCAAGGTTTTTTTTTCTAACGTGACATTTCGGTCATAGTCTCATTATGACTAAATCCATCATGCAATTCGTTCATAAATTTACGCATGTATATATCTTTCTTTTATGAACTTTCTTTCGTTTTTCGTTTTCGAAGGCGGACTTTCAAACACCTCGTTGAGAAACTAAGAATGTGGAAACAGAAGGTGAAGGAACTGATGGAAAAAGAGGTGAGGTCTGAAAAAGAGATTATTGATAAAAAAATTGTCACATCCGTGATGCATTTTAAACTCAAGCTTTTTTTTTTTTTTTTTTTGTTAACGTTATTTACAATTGCTTCTCATTACTAGAAAATAGCTGCAATACCCGAGTTAAGGTTGCTAGCTAGACTTAGTTCTTCTGACTTTGAAGAAATAAGCGAAACTTTGAGCATCATTTCGCAAGTCAAATTATCACATGTTGATCTTTTGCATCCTTTAGGCATCTGGGCGGGACTTTGTCAGCGGCATGTTTGACACGATAGGCACCACATATGAACGTGATGACGAGAGTGACAACGAGAGCGACGTCGACGACGAATACCTGGATATGTTTTCGACCGGCTTTATGGGGATGTTTACCGTGCTCTTATCCAAGGACTTCCTCTATCCTCCGTTGAAAGTGCTGAACGATGCGGTAAGTCAGGGAGAGAGAGAGAGAGAGAGAGAGAGAGAGAGAGAGAGAGAGAGAGAGAGAGAGAGAGAGAGAGAGAGAGAGAGAGAGAGAGAGAGAGAGAGAGAGAGAGAGAGAGAGAGAGAGAGAGAGAGAGAGAGAGAGAGAGGTTTCAGTAGATGGATACGAAAGAAAAACTATGGTATTCCCTGGTAGTCGGAGTATGCTTGACTTACGTAGCCTTACATTAGAAGTGCAAGTATAAACTTGTGTTATGTCTTTTCGGGAACCTAGTATTACCTGGTATTACTCAGTCTAGAGACATGCGCATATGTGTTCATAGTTCAGTAGGTAGGAAACGACAGGACGAGAGGAATAAAGTCCGCCCATAGAATGCGCTAGATCAGATAGATATTCGGAATCTCAAAGTGTTTCAGTACTTCTCTGGTCTACCACTTGTAGGGGTTAATTTTAAAGATTTTGGTGTAAGACACTGAGTTTTACCCACCTTGACGTGTACAAGTCTGGTTTGAATATCGGTATATGTAGGGTGATTTGTTTATCTACATTTAGTACCTAATGTACATGGTGACGACTTACGAAAGTTCTATTGAGGGAAGTTGAGCGAAACTTTACATCTTTTACAAGTTGAACTCGAATTACGCAATTTAGTCGATGGATAAAATGTTTCATTGTCAGACAAACGATACAGTGTCGATGGTGTGATAGTTTTATTTATAGATTCATTTATTTATTTATTTATTTATTTATTTATTTATTTATTTATTTATTTATTTATTGAGGTGTGATGAAAAAGGCGCGGCATTCGTTTGTCCCATTTCAATACGGTAGCATTATGCGTCTGGCGAGAGCTTTTTGACGAGTATTTCTGTTTGAGATAATCCATTGCACAAGGGGCCACCTTTAACCCTTTCACCGCCATGGTTTGGCCCAAATCCATTGTTATCCGTGGCAATAGTGGACTTGTTCACAGGGAATTAGGGTATGCAGATTAAGCTGTTCTGCACAGTCACCCATTTCTTTCGTTTAAAT
Organism: Ptychodera flava; assembly: GCF_041260155.1. Lineage (NCBI taxonomy): Eukaryota > Metazoa > Hemichordata > Enteropneusta > Ptychoderidae > Ptychodera > Ptychodera flava. Next base: position 22,675,739 of record NC_091930.1, on the reverse strand, counting down.
TCATTTCTCGCAGTACCCCGGATGGCTTGCTGAGAACAAGGGCAAAGTGCCCGTCTCCGACTACGACAGGTACACCCGTCAGTACGACGCGCTGCGGAAGGTGTGTGACGCATACGAACACGACGACGACGCCGCCGATCCCGAGGAACGAACGCTAGACATGATAGAACTCTTAGAAGGGGTGAGTATTGCATGGTGGCCTTATGTCAACGTCGTTTATGACAACTAGCATGAGGCAGATTTGGTCACCCCGAGGAATATGTGACATGTACACCTCATACTTTCGAACGTACGCATTGATATGGTAGTCATTTTCGGTTCAGAACACGACGACCTCTACATTTCATTCTTCCCATCCCTAAATTATGTTAGATTAGAAAGTGTTGTGTTTACAAATAAAACGCCTAGTTTAATTAAACATGCTGTGAATAAATCCTACAGTTTTCATAGAACTTGAGGCTGTTGGTCACATGCAGACTTCAAACCCAACAACGCTTCTTCCGTACTATACACTTGAGTATGAGTCAATCTCTTCTACGGTATATTAACCAAGTTTATTGGCTGTCATACACACTCGTTTAAAATTTTCGTTTGCGCCAAATCTGTGCCAAATAATCGTATTTTTTTTTTATTTTCTAGCTCGGCGGGAACGGCGAACCGCCGGAGGAATTGCAAGCCAAACAAGCCGCCGTTAAAATGAACTTACAGCTCATCAACAAAACACTACCGGAAGACGTTAGGAACGAAGAATGTTCGATTTTGTGAGAGAAGAAAAAAAGACACGACGACAAATTATATTTTTTCTCTTGGGAATGTTTCTATCGATGTAACGAATAGACAATCTATATATTGTGTGTCACTTTTCATAGACGTATTAATTGAGAATTTAAGCAGTACTTCTATAACTGTTACGAAAATGAACGCGATTGGAACTAATTTGAGATAATTGGATTTTCATATTTTTAAAATTTCTTAAAAATGTTAGGTGCTCTAAAGTTGATTGTTGCCATATTACAAATTACTCATAAAAACAAGTGTGTACCTTAAAAAGGAAAGCGGATGAGCTACATTTTCAGGTTAAATAGACATAACTTCACCATCCCATTATATCCCAAATTAGTTCCAATCGTGTTAAAGATAAAATTATTTGCTTCATGCTGTGGCTAATGTGTGACCTTTGAACGTCGAAGGACATACAGCATGACGTTTGTACTTCAGAACATCAACTATGTCATGGCAAGGGTCAAGAGTTGCTGAAAAAAATACAACTACTATGGTGGGAACGTAATTTTACAGAAGCACGTTCTTTTTATTCGGAAACTTACCTGTCAATCATCTTCGATAAAGGTGGCTAATGTACTGTAGTAAAATTACTGTAAATGTATATACCTCGCAAGGCTTTTTATGTCAAATCATCTGACAATAGTAATTCTCTCATATTTCGATAGAAAGCCTGTTCTTCCATTTCATTCTGGATTTTGACGAAAGTAGCCCCACTGTGATCTTCGTTTGTTGCTACTTGAAGGTGACTGGCCGCTATTAGTGGGTCACAGACATCGTAAGGATGTGTTCACACGTAGACTTGTATGTTTATATAAACTTAAAGGAAAAAAACCCGCAAAATCCAATAGTTCCAGATAAGCGTAGGACATAGACTATAAAATGTTAAATTGTCACCAATAATCAGGTCATCCATCTTTTTACGGTATCTGCATAATCAGCAAATTCGCAGGAATTCCCTTTTTGTAGATCGTCTTTACATCACAATTATATCAATTATATTCCAGTTTTTTTACTACATCATTAGATAGATAGATAGATAGATAGATAGATAGATAGATAGATAGATAGATAGATAGATAGATAGATAGATAGATAGATAGATAGATAGATAGATAGATAGATAGATAGACAGATAGATAGATAGATAGATACTATGTCCACATAAGGGGAGAGAAAGAGAAGGGGACAGACAGGTAGACAAACAGACAGACTGAGTTACAATATGCATAATACAGAAATGCAATACCTTTTGTACACAATAAAACACAAAGAATAAACATGATTTTATCATACAAGATTGACTTTCTGATTTTACGTATTCTTTGGTCATGTTTAATTTCATTGCCATTGAGAACGAGTTGTTGATGGCAGTCATTATGCCCAATAAAGGCAGCATGCAGATTGCCATACACGAAAACCCCTGACGGTGCTCTAAATGTGAGCTACAACCACAAATGAAATGTACGTTGTGCGCTTTAAGTTAGTATACACCCTGAAAGCACAAGACTTACTTTTGCTCCAATTTTCTTCGATTAAAACCTTCAACCATTCTCTTACCAAATCATGAATAAAATTCAGGGGTCATCGGGCAAAGCTTGGTATAGAGGAACATATTAACTAAAATCAAATGATATTTTAAATTCAAAATAGTCGGCCTTCTTGTGTAACTCATGGTGAAAAATGATAAAATTTTCGATTTTCGAAAAAACGAAGACGGTGAATCTCTTTCTTCCATCAAGAGCTTTCAAATGGGCCCTCACGAGTGGTAGATCTTGAAAGTACCGAAGACAATTGAGAACCCGAATATCGGTCTCCAAGGCGCAGTTCACCTTGATGGCTGACTCTCCATGTAGTCACTTTACCTAGATTCACTTTGGCACAAACCCAGCATTTACTGTGCGGCACACTTGGGTCTCTGCATAGCGAAATAAGAATGAAATGACTGCATGAGTACATAAATCAATCATTGTAGCATGTTCAAATTATAATTTTCTAATGTAGTAGACTATGGACCTAGAAAGAAATACCTTAAGTTTCGATAATAGATCACAATTGATTGTCGGCCTCGCCAACCTATTAATTGCCCGGGTTTGAGATGTCCGACAAACTTCAGTGTGGGAGAAAAACAGAAAAACCAACTTTGTGATTAAAACCACAAAACAACCCTACGTGAGAGGCTGTGATCACTGGTACTTCAATCGACGGACGCTAATGTGGATAGTAAATCTAGAAATTTCTGTCATAACGTCGAATGCACAATGCTGTATTTTGCAATGTATCTTCAAATGGGTCTTTATAGGTCACATGAAATTATTTTTTCGTAAACATGAACTTATTCAACGTCAATTGTGCGAATCACCACACAGGAAGAAATGACTTTGCGAAATGAAACTGAAATACTCATTTACAATTATGCTGAGGGGACAAGTGGTTCACGCCATACTATTGTGTTATAGATCCTCGTGTCACGGTCAATGGTAGCGTTATCATGTTTTATTACAGGGTTGTCTCACTTCGCGCACTCTGTGCCTCGCTTCACGGCATTATAAGCCTTTGTTTATGGGACTAACTGCAAAGGACCAAAAAGATTTTCTCCATCATATCTTCGATTGAACTGGGCAGAAACTTCATAAATCTCCGTTATGCTGCGGGTAAAGCATTGTGGGTATACCCACTAAAATTAACGGGCGTCCATAAACATTTATCGCCGCGTAAAACAGTACCCAGCAGCTTCGTAAATTAGATCTCTTAGACTGTCTCATGAGCCCGTAAAAGTGGCATGTGACAATATGTATTGTTCCAGAAAGAGAGATACATAATCGCTTTCTTTCTCACTGGCACACGGGACACATTTTTCAAGGTAGTCGCATTGGTCAGTCGGTTTGATCGGGTCGAGCGGACGGGTCGATATGTTTGTCCCGTAGGTATGTTGTAATCAGGGTCATAGCTAGTGCATGCCTGTGCACCAAATAACGTTCGCAGCACACAGATGTGGAACATTTTCCTACAGCCTTTAGCATTTCACGGAGCGTCGCGGACAAGTGTGGATCATCTCAACGCCAAGCGGAGACAATGTCCAGCGCAGAGGAACAAGGTCATCATGGACTGCCGGAATACTTTGTGACCCTCCTAGATTGTCTGACGACAGAAATACTCTTTCAACAGCCAGACGACATCTACAAGTTTTGTGCCGAGTATACCGGGGCCTTGCAAGAAATAAGAAAAGGTCAGTTTTTGTAGTTACACGTTCAGGTTATTCTGAATTTATAGTGTAATAGTACGGGCAGGAATTATTATGTGAAAATTCAAAATCACCAGTTTTGTAGACCGCTTCCTTCGTTTTAGACCAGAGACAAATTTCTATGTTCGCACAATTTCAAATCAGATTTAGATCTGATTAGTTTAAAACTTCTCCCGTCAAAACGACAACCAATAGGCAGCCATCTTGCATCCAAACAACTATGGCTGACTTTGCCGTTAATGACAAGACATTGAAAATTGGTCAGAGCTTCAAATTCCATTTCGACGATCAGCTTTCAACAACGCAGATTATGTGTAATATACATCTTTCGTAATTGTCAAAAAATTGTGCAACCTGACAAAAAGTCGGAAGAAGACAAAACATCGGATGACTCGACTGTCACCGTCACAGCGGTTTACAAAACGAGAGCAATTCACTGTAACTAAGGCAATAAAAAGATACGGCGAGTATACCATGTGATTATTACAATAGTTATTGGTTTACCTCGGGTTCAGAAATCGAGTCAGCAACAAATAAGATATGAAGATATGATCTAAAAATTTGTAAAACCAAGCACCTGTTTAACTTCCTATGCCCTACTTTATATTGTAATATTAGCTACCTTCATATGAATATGACATGCCATATAAATATTGCAAATCATCCCCTTAATTACGTGCTCGTCTCTTTTTATTAGCTATGAACGAATTGTTTAGTCAGGGCAATAATTCTCCGTGTTGGTGATCGGTACAAGTAACTGAATGGAGTGGTTTAGCGTGGTATAGTTGACGTTGACTATTGTCCTCAAAATAATATGCAGAGTTAGGGTAGCTATGGGAACATACGTAGCTGACACAGTTGAGGTTCGTGTTCAAAGTTTTAAATGTAACACGATTGATTTTAATTTAGGATAATTGGATATTGTTGTAATATTGGTTTAATTGGCAAATTTAAGCTCAGTTTTTTGCAATTCACTTGTTTTATGAATATTGCAGCTGTCAGCTATGGGCACCTAACACTTGAAAATTTGAACAATTAAGAGATCCTATTATCCTAAATTAGTTCCAATCGTGTTGTGTTTTAAATATGATGACGTATAATGGTTATTGTGCAAGTCAAAGTACCGTTAGTTGGCCCACGTGCAAATATCGATTGATGTTGGCCGACGGTACTTTATTTTCTCTCAACAGCGACTGGAAAGAATCCACTTGAGTTTCTTACAAGCATGCCCGAAGACGCCGAACGCGCGGTGTCGTCTATTTCATCCAATGTGCGTCAAACCCAAGTAAGTGGCGCGGAGAGTAGCATGGGCAGCGATTTCAAGATAGAATGCGGGAAATGTCTTGTACAGGGCGTTGAAATGTGTGAATGTTTAATGAAGCTTTACAGCGATATAAAAAAGTCGTCTGGGATTTCTGTCCAGGCCTGTCTCTGGTTTTTAATAGTACTAATTTTACTTTCATCTGACTCAGCAATTTTGTAATCCTAGCTATTTTTTAATGTTCGTCAACAAAAGACAAGGCACGCAGATTATTTAAGACAGTCTTTGTGCGTTCCCCACAAGCTTCAAGTTGGGATCGTGACGTTTCAGAGTTCGTTCATGTCACAACAATCAACGATTTGCCGTCTTTGACTGTGTTCCTTTCATAGGGTATGATTTCACGAAATCAGTTTTTGGCCGTTCAGTGTGAATTTTTTTGTCATGCGTCAAAGCGATCGCTTTTTCGAGGGAAAGTTATTGAAAATTCAAGTCCTAGTTAAGATGTACAGTGCCTGCGTAGGTGTTGGACAAAATTACCCCCCGCCATAGAAATCGCACCAAGGGTATTGCTGTTGGAGGAATGTGCACTGTATGTATACCTTGTGATGACGTAATTTAGAAAACGTTGCGAATTCAACCTGGGGATTCCGCAGTAACGACTAATCTGAGCCTAGCCATTTCTCAATTTTTTGTCACAGGTTCCCACCGACACGCCGCTCACAGAAGTTTCAACTGCGATCGTCGACTCGTCTCCGAGGCGACTGGTGGATTCACAGATGACGGAAATGACGTATGATATCTATTCTGAGAGTGAATACAGCGATGAAACGGTGTCAAACTACAGCAGGGTATGAACTTTAAACCAGTAAAGTCAGCGATTTTGCTTCCAGTTCTAAAAACTGCGTCATTTAAACATAGCAGGAATCACCACGTGTTCAATAATCGTCTCTCTCTCTCTCTCTCTCTCTCTCTCTCTCTCTCTCTCTCTCTCTCTCTCTCTCTCTCTCTCTCTCTCTCTCTCTCTCTCTCTCTCTCTCTCTCTCTCTCTCTCTCTCTGACAGGAGCTATCTCAGAGTCCGTCAGAAACTGTGGTGATACCAGGCATACCCGGTGTGTTCTACAATTACATGCTCAGAAAGGGATCGTTCTTTTGTGAAGTACGAGGAAGGTAAGACACCGATTGCAATTTCCTTCCATTGTGTCTGTTTAACCACAGTACACAGAAAAGAACCACTTGCGTGCGGTCTTCTTGGGGAATGCATTCATATCACAGCTGACTATAAGGGTATTATAACCTTACAGGTTTGTTCTGCCTCATTATTCTAAATTTCGACGAACAAGTAATTAAGTGGGCCTGATTATTTATGTAGACAACACTCACTTGATAAATTTTCCGAATTTAATTCATTACATAAACTCATTTCAGAGTGATACAACGTTATCAACGTAACCTCAGAAAATAATATTTAAACCATAATTTATGTGGTGAGAAAGTTATCATTGTGTGACATAATTCGGCAGAGATCACATTTTATTGAACATTTAAAATTATGATTACGATCTTAAATACTCATTCAATCGATTTGTCATAACTTTTTTTTTTTTTGCTGCTTGTTTTCTCATGACTTGTCTTAGCAATGCCATCTAAAATGTCTTAAGTTGACGGAGTAATTTTGTGCGCTTTAAAATATAGATCTGATGTGTTTTCTTGAATTTTATGTAAATCCGACACAAATTTATTACTATTTCGAACCATTGCCACTTCAAATGCTGTTGACAATACGTGTTTTGAATTTTCAATATCTTAAAATTCTTCTTCTTCTTCCCTGAACGTTGCTCAACTCATTTGCTTTTAATGCACAACGGGGTAATGCACAAGTGCAACTTTGTTGTTATTTTCCCACGTTAGCTGCGACATATATCAAAGCCACATCCTGAGAAATAGCATATTTGTAAATCATTTTTCAAAACGCTCGCTGACGACATCGATCTATCCTATATCTATCTGAACGCGAATTTGTTCTTTCCGCGTTTTAAGTTGTCTATTTTCGGCTGCACCCTGCGCCATGTCGCGTTTGCCTGAGCACCGTGGTGGCTGCGCGCAGGTTGAGCGCTGCGCCCTCTACGTTGGTTCTGCTGTACACTTGTTGATGTTGACTGTCCGGTAGCCGCAGTCACGGTCAGAGGTCGTCTCCTGGACAAAGAAACGTTTGCAAAATCATAGAAAGTCGAGAAATCTGGAGAGCCTATGATGTTCCAATAGAGTGGGCGCATGCTAACGAATTCGTCATCTATCCAATCTGTATCCACCATACCGCAGTTTGGAAGGTGACAAAGCTGGCACAGATTAGAGTCTTCCGCTGCGACTCGTTTTACCTGCCTTGCCGGCTTTTCATCGAATTCAATCGGCTTGACTACAGATACGTCGATGTCCTCCTCTGCAGCTCTCTTTCTTATCAGATCCATATTATCATTCATCCATCGGTATAGGACGAATCGCACATTGGCTTTATAGTTGAAATCTTCATTTTGTACCAATTTAAAGTACCTGGTCCAGTTTTGAAGAGATACACGCAGAGAGAATGCATGCAGAAACAAAACCATGGCAGGCACTTTTACCAGGAGAAAGTCGGCTGCCTGTAGTACTTCCACGATGTTCCTCGGTGTCACCTTCAATTTTCCCAAGTATACGAAGTCCAATAAAATATGCAATATCTGGGCCGATGGAGTTCCGTTCATAACGATTTCTCGATCTCTTGTTTCTGCTCCACCAAATGACGAGAAGGCGTCGAAATACTCGAAGGCATTTTTCATCGTCTTCAGATCTACGATGAATACTAAAGAGTCGATACGAATCCGGAGATCGCGCCCTTCACGGGCACCGAAAGCAATATACCGCCAGTTCAACGGTTCCTCAGGTCGTGAGAGATCGCCGAGGGCCCTCGACATCATGTTTGGTTGTCCTGCAATTGCTCGCTTGATGTAGCGAAACTGAAAGTGATAAAGGGTACTACCAAATGTTATATATAATTTGTTTTTGTGTTGAAGCGATTTTGCGGAACACGCAAGAGACAGCCAGCCCACGGTGTACTCCCATAGAACGGCGTGCAAGTTAGCTGCAATAATTGTAGCCTTGGTTGGCCGTGGGGCTTGGGCTTCGGTCGTGCGGCTCGCACCTTGCCCCAACAAGGCAAGGCGCGAGTCGCACGACAGAAGCCCAAGTCCAACGGCCAACCAAGGCTACAATTATTGCAGGTACGCGCAAGTATGTCCCTCCCAAATAAGTTACCGTGTGACATTTCATGAAAATAAACATTGGTCAACTTTCCATGGGGAAAAACAAACAAAACATGGGCCAATAGCATATCAAATGCCTCCAAGCTTGTGGGAACCTTCACATGCAACAGAATAACGATAAATGACATGGAGATATATCGGCAAAATATGTCAACACCCCCAACCGGCGGTGACGTGCACGATGAGGCCATTCAACTCACTCTGTTGAAGTCGATGACCCGGGATGACCCACGTCACGTTGTTTGAGTTTAGGTTTTATACTAGGTTTGAGGTTGATGTCCCAAACCATGCATCTAAGTTTGATTAGACATCCCCTCATCAATCTTTCGAGTATGCGCAAGCGGATGTTTTAAACTTTCGCGGCCAATCCCCATAAGGAAATATTGAGAGTAAACTCCCTCCCCCGGGGCACTGAGAGACAGGTAGGACCAGCCGCTGATAGAATGAACACAATTGTAACACGGGATTGATAAATCTGGGACATGTACACGCTGTGTCGTAAATATAAGTCAATAAGCAGAATTGAGAAAAACGTGATGTCATTTAAAATTAAGGAAAACAAGATAACGCGACAAGTCACTGCCTTTTTTGGAGCCGGTAGATAATTGTACTGCCTGCCCATCTCGTGTAATTTATTTTGGGCATGCGTAATGGTATGGGAACTTGAAGGCGGGAAACATCATGAAACCGTGCGATACTAGGGGATCACCCGGTGTATTCCTAAGTTTGGAGCCTAGATTGCTTTACCGTCCGCTTGCCTCCGTACCGGAGGTACGGAGGCAAGCGGACGGTAAAGCAATCTAGGCTATTCCTAAGTTTGGAGACTATGTTCATTATCAAACACGTATTTTTTTTCAATAAATCAAGATACATCAATACAACTTGCCCTTTTTTAGTGCCACATGTTATGTCTGGAGTAAATCTAATCACAAGCGACTGTGATACAAACATCGGAACTCAAGCAGTTATATGGTTGATAAACAATAAACGCTCAATAAATCAAAATCGATTTATCAAGAATTGCATCGCTCTGTGAATAGCATGCTTACAAATAAGTAGTTCACCTCCGAGTCTGCCGCTCTTTCTATTTCCCGAGTTTGACCTTTACACATACTGATTTTATTATGGTCTGACTGAAATAGTTTCGATATGACTCAGCGCCCGTTATTTTGTCCATTCCTTCGTTGCCGAGGTTAGTCGTGGCATGCATCTGGAGCCAAACACTGACTGAGCCTAGAGCTGTGGGCCAGTTTATTGGAATTTGTCGAGTCATCAACTTGAAAGTACAAAAAAGTGGGGAACGCATTTCTCGTGACCGTGATTTTCAGATTACCATGTTGGATCAGCCGTCTGTTCGAGTCCAATGCTTATTTTGCTCCACACAGACGCCGGAAACTGACACCACACCCCATTTGTTCGAACAACACAGTCCATTTTGATTTTGCAACTCGCTTACTACTTCGAGAAGTCCTATGCAGATCTCAATAACTTCTCCCGTTTAAAAACGCAATCTTACCTGCACTATCGGAGATTATTATTTTCTCGACGCCTCGGAATATAGTTTGTCTTGAGACTGCCTTTTTAGCAATGGCCGTTTGATTCCTGACAAAACAGTGGAGTGAGCTGATGACATCTATCATTGGCAGTGAGTGGAAGGGGTTTCCCCGTCCCTGCGAATAGCTGATACGCATGCGCAGAATATTTCAGCGGTCGAGATGCTTAGTTCAACCAGGCATGTTTCACTCACTCATTTAACAATGCATGTAATTGGGTATTAATACCTACTCTGTGAAAGGGATATGGTATTAAAAACACTTACGCTAGCGCTTTCTGACAGTATAGTGTGATCATTAAATAAACACGCATTGTACCATTTTCCACAAAGCAGTCACAAATGACAGTGAACATAAGTTTCTCACAATCCCTGTAGTTCAAAAACACGTTCCAAAATTGTACAACTTCACATTGGCACCGACAAAGTAGTGGATACAAACAAAGATATCAAGTTCTATCTGTCTTTTATTTACAGTTATGAAAAACAACCCGGTACAGATGACGAAGAGAACGAGGAGACCGTGAAGGCTGCAGACGATGGTGACACGAACGACCAGGTTGGATTCTTTGTAATTATTTCCTGCTCGTCACCATGACGTCACGGTGACTTATCAAGCAAGATATATTGATGTGACATCGGTAACAGCATACTCACCTATAGGCCTAATACAAGACGATATAAATAAGGATTACTCAGCTAGGGGCCATCAAACAGCTGCAGCTGAATTAACTGTAAAGTCTGATGTATTTTTTCCATGATCTTAAACTGTGTTTGTGAAATGCACTTTCATATACCACTCCCGAAATCACGCCCAAATATAATTATATACCTAGTTTGTTCAACTTGACAATTTGCTCTGACAGTCGTTAATTCCTTTAAGACGCCTCTGAACTCAATTGGAAACAGTGAATTCGAATCGAAGAAGGAACAAAGTATTCTTTCCCCAATCTACCTAGATTGTTATGTTTGCCCCGAAAGCGCCTCATATAGCAAAACATATTTATTTTGATCCATTCTGCTTTGCTATGACAGTCATTGGGTGTTCACAACAAGGCAGCTGTTACCATCCAGAGAATATTTCGTGGATTCCTTGCCCGTAAAAAGTTCAAAGCAAAAAGGTAAAGTGATCATAAATTAATTTTTGGTGGAACGGAGTTATTATTCGAGAGTCAATGGAACAAATGACCTCACGTGTTGCGTCCATTATCAGCGGTTTGATTGAAACAATAGTTCAGTAAGAGAAAATGACACAGGCGGTTACGAAAATGTCCTGATTGCAATAAGCTACTGCGCATATTTGATGGATGTTCTGTGTGGATTTCACTATCCTATTTACAACACAGACTTCACTTTGTGTACACATATGCTTAGCTTTGTACAGAAGAGGAGTTGTTTTATGGTAAGACAAGATTCCTAGGTGACGGGCCGATTCGGTCGTTTGTTCGATTTCTCTTTTCTCCTCAGAATCAGCAGAGCGATGGTGTCGGCCCAGCTGGACTTCGACGCCTGCCGCCACTACAGGAGCACTTCCCACCCCGAGATCCACCAACATCGGCAACAGAGCGAGAGAAAGCGAGACCTCCTGTGGCGACACCAGATAAAGCTGCAGGTTGAGAGAGAGAAGACGATGATGGAGTTCCAAGAAAGGAAGCAAGCTCATCATCTCACTCGTGTTATGATCATGGGATGATGTGCTCATTGATGACGTCAATAGTCGCATCGTCAAGAAATGACTTCAATGTATCACTATTAGAATAAATTAGCAAATTATCTTACTACAGACTGTGTCAATACTTGTCTTGTGATAAATGGCATAGCTAAAGCGGGTGATACCACTGTACCGTAAATTCATTTTAGTTGGTTTTGTTTCAAATGAATATCAAAGTTGGTCCGCCCAGATGACAAACTAATATGTAGAATGTACAATTTTTAAAACATACATTGGTGGCTATGAAACGCTTGTACGCGTACGGTAGATATGTTTTGGAAAACCGTTTCCTGTCGGGTGGACGTGCAATCATAATGTCCGATTTCTATTGGCGGAAATTAAGGGTTTGGGTTGGCATATGTAAACCCATGACATCGGGACAACTTACAAGCCCTTTGAGAGAGCAGGTAGATTCATGTCGTTGAGTGCGCTTCATGTGAACGGGAGAGGGCACCGCGAAGGCTTTTGTCGGAGGGAAACATTGGTTATGAGGGGACTTTCCCTAAAAGTCTCGAGGGCAGAAGTATTTTTTTTCAAATCGTAGTTTGAGGGTCAATAGCTCACTTCCACTGTCTGAGTTTCCCTATAAAGTCTAATTTTGTACAAACGACTTTTTCATTTTTATGCAACTCGGGGAGACCTAAAATCACTGAACTGTGAACATTACACGCCAATGCGGCATCTCATGGACTGAGTTATGTTTTTGTACAACACAGAACTTTCATCATTTTAAGCATTACTGATTTTTATTCTAAATTTCGAAAGGGAATGATTAAAAGTTTCCTAAAGGGAGTTTCAGCAAGTATTTCTGTCTCAATCTCGGGTCGTGTAGTACCATAAATTACATTCCTTTCAGCGCCACCATTGAATTAAGATATAAATACTGATTATACTTAATAATACTTAAGTACCTTGTAATGATGTCATAATATTAACCGATATTCGAAATTCAAAATGGCCACTATTCCTGTATTAACTTCATGGGAAAAATAAAATTTCGATTTTCAAAATACTACTTGAAAATTTCTCTTATTCCAACTGCTAAGTTACAATGAGGCTCCACAAGTGGGAGATTAGAAAAGAATTGTACAAATTTGAGTGAGAGTCCTAACATCTGCCTTCGATGCGCATTCGTGCTGAAATCCGATCAGTCACAAAGGCTGTTTTTCGACATCTCATGGTAGATAAAGCTCTCAGATGAATTGCGCATTTCTTGTTGGCGACCGCTTTTGTTCATATTGCAGTTTCACCAGGTTTAAATATTCCCGATGACCAGTTGTCTAAGGGTTTGGAATTCTTTGCAGTTTTCTCTAACTTCCTCGGCAGATCAGCTTTTGCATCCCATTGTTTTGTCAGTTTCTGCCAGAAGGGAATTACATAATTCCTTGATCAGGTGGATTTCCCTACGAGATAACTCGAAATCGTTTGATTAAGCTTCCTATTCGTGATGATAAAGTGTTCCATGGAGAAGATTGAGATATTTCGGTGTTTTCGACGAAATTCCTCCTACACCCCAAGGCAGTAAATAATGACGGCTCCTTTGTCATAGAACCGTTGAGTCAATGGTTTTATTTCTATTTCACAGTCTGTGTGATTCAACAGATAGACGTACAAGCAAATGCCCTTTTCAGTTTCACTGTTTTACGGCATTTTGTTTACGCGTGTGTTCCTCGTTATCCATTGTCTTGAAGTTTATATGAAGGTCACAGGCCACTCACGCACTCTCCACACGATAACGTGAAGTATTGTGCGCAGTAATTCGTTATGTGATGGGGTTCAGCCGTGGCGGTTAATTCAAATCGTGGGGAGACGAATATTGAACACTGGCGTAAAGAAAGGGTTTTACATATCCTTGATGCCATCTATGGTCACTATTTGGGTCGCCTATTGATTTGACTGGGGATTTTTGTCATCGAAAAATTTGTACAAAATGGCCGACTTTGTCTCTTTAACCTACATTTTTGTTAACAATGAAGCCAAACAATGTACCAAAGTGAAATGGGTGTGGATATCAGCAGGGCCATTTCTGCAATTACGTTTACATCCCTAAAGCTAGCGTCAGTAGCAAAATATCGGTTCTTCCTTCGTTTTATTCTTGAATGTTTGCTTTCTGACACTCTTCAAAGGGAACAACTGCCAAGAATCCTTGACACTTCTCTACAATGCTCATCACCATAGGCATATAAAAGAGATACACCACAGCTCCATGCAAAGGTCAAAGATATGCACAATTCCACTTGTAATGAATGACACATCTGGAAACTTCCTCTGTTAACTGGGAGTCCAGTATTCAACAAGCACAAACAAAACACAAACAGAAATTCTGAAGGTACGTTGTCATGTCAACATGCAGGATATCAAGTAATGTTACACATGCCCACACAAAGCGGCAGCTCTCCAATTCGTCAGATCAGTGGGCCAGTGTATTCTCACACACTTTTGTAAATTCTAATCTTGCAAATAAATGTTTCTTTGCCAAAGCCAATTTTTAGTATTTTCTACATTTTATTAAAATTGAAAACAATTAACACCAAGATCATGCTGAATCACAAGTTTTAAGTACTTTTCTTCATATGTACTTGTCAAATTTGGGAGTTGAACTGAAACTGTAGATAGATAAAGCTGTTTTTGAGGACACTGACATGATAGTTGGTGAAACAGGAAAAAATAAAAACATAGGGCCAAAGTCCCTGAAGCTACTATAGACATGGATACAAAATTAAGTATTTCCTGACTGTATGAAATTATCTCACTAAGGTCATCCTAGGGACCTGTAAACCAAATATTAAAGCTGTCTGACCAGCAGTTTTGAAAAAAAAACAAGTGGCCTAACAGTCGACAGAGCTCCCCTGTGTTATGTTGAGAATGACTTTTTGTGACACATGTGTTGATGACAAAGGTGGGTATCTTTGATAGCTCATTGCAGGAGAGCCTGACCAAAATGAGTAAATTGGCAAAAATTGACCCAAAAATACAAACATTGAAGATTTCATCAAATTCCAATATATCACACTTAGATAACCCCCAGGAACCTGTATACCAAATATCAAAGATATCAGATAAGTAGTTTTTGAGAAATAAATGTTTGACCATAAATGGCAAAAATTGCCCTAAAATACGAATTGTAGATTTCATCATAATTTGAATATATCATATTTTGATAATTCCTAAGAACCTGTGTACTAAATATCAAAGCTGTCAGACAAGCAGTTTTGATGAAATAAATGTTTGACCAAAAATGACAAAAAACCCTTAAAATACAAATTTGCATATTTCATCACAATTTGAACAAATCTAAGTTTTGTCATCCCTAGGGATCTGTATACTAAATATCAAAGCTGTCTGACCATCGGTTATGGAGAAGAAGATTTGTACCAATAACGTCCTTTTTGCACTAATTTGCATATTTTCAACAATATGAAAAAATTAAAAAAAACAGTTTCTCATATTTTGCATCTACATAACAAATATCAAATCTGTAAGTACTGCGGTTGTCAAGATATTTGATTGGACAGACATCCTCACAAACGGACATACATACATACTGACTGACTGACGACGGATGCCGACGGATACCCATCCCAGTAGCTTCTATAGACTATAGTCTATAATAGCTAAAAAGCCGAGCTCTTCAACGAGACTAGAGTTATCTGTATAGCGAACATGATTTAATGACGAACTTGCTTATAGTGGGGTTTTGTGGAGCGAGGCCGGGGGGAAGCGGCAGTGTGATTACGAGATGACGCAGCCTGGGCTTGAATCTGGTATGCTGTGGGGTGAATTTTGAACCCATACAATCTGCAAGAAGGAAAGAACATCAGAGGAAACTGATTAAAGGATGGAACTCTCTCTATTTTGCTGTCTTTTACTATGCCTATGGGTTGGTTAAATTATAACATGCGGGGCCAGGGTCACTTGTTGTGTTACCGCTGGCGCGTATTGAAGCAGAGCTGTGGTGTGATGCTGCTTGGTATTGCAAATCGTAGGCCATGGGATGAATCTTGAAACCACACAATCTGTATACATGGAAGATACAGTAGAAGACAAGGCACAAATTGTATTAAACCTTGTTGACTACTCAGTCGACTAAACTTAGAGGTCAATATGAGAAAGAAAAAAAATATTGAGTTTGCGATTTTTTTTGCCAGCATCATCACCCGTACACTACAGAGCACAGAGATTTTTTTGCAGCTTTTTCAGCTTATGAACATCACCATTTATTATTTTGCAACAATACCGTAGGGGTGTTAAGATTAAACAAAGCATTTAGCAAAACTTCTAGTATCACAGCCACACTTGATGATATGACTTACGGGTGATATATGTGCATGACATATCAATCAGCAAATAAACCAAACATAAAATGGTGAAATAAATGTACGTTGGAACAAACTGATCTGATCGACGCTTTGGTCTTCTTTCCGGATGGACCATAAACAGCATATGAGGAAATCCTGTTCCAAAGTAAGCTCCATCCATGTGGTGGTGTCTTGATGACTTTGGAGTGTACACGTCTTGACATTTGGGACAGTATAGTTTGACCATTGCTTCACCCGGAACATCTGACAACCCTACAACGGACATTATTCGGGTGAGCTGAAATTGTTGTGACCCTAACAAACCCTGTGCATCACATTACAATACACCTTCAAAGATATCATATAGCAATGTGTGCATTTCTAGTAATTTCAAAAGTATACCACAACAACAGCTACTTCAGTTACAGTGAGTTTGCAACATGATGGCATCGTTGGGCGCTTTAAAACCTGTATACCTTTCATAAAGTGTCCTATTCCTGAAAGTGTCACACTTTGACAATCGGTGATGAAAATGAGTACAATCGTGGCGTTTCATCTACAAGACATGCACCAAGAACTTGTGAAAGACCAGCCCTATATATATATTTTTTGGTTATTTCTTGTACATTTGTATTGTTCTCTCTACAGGTAGGAGTTACTGTCAGTGCATAGTGGATATGATGGCAAACACAATGGTCCCCTTTTCTGTGAGAAAAATCTTACCTATCGGTAGACAATGCTGGTTTTCACACCATACGCGCGGACAACATCCAAAACCACCCTGTATGTATTTTTCAAGCTGACAAGAATAGAAAGGAATAATGTAAGAACATGCTTTACTGTAGCACAATTGCACAAGCATCGCTTTTGTAACGTTTGTATTGAAACTTGTGAAACTGATGGAGCCACGTGTCCCGTAAATGGCACTTTATTATGTGTTTTCTACTGAAAGACAATGCCATGAATTGTATATATTTTGCACTTGATTGTCAAGATTTCTCTGTATTTGAGGTCAATGATCATGGTGTCTAATTTGTAATGGAAAAGATTTAAATAAGAGCATTGTTGAAGTGAGAAAGGTTTCTGCAGTTGGTGATTCCAGCAAGAGATTTACTTACCATGAGAGCAATTCCTCTGTTTGTCATGATGAACCTTGCATGAATTAATCCATATAGCATTTCTGCTGCCTGTTCTGTAAAATCACTCTGATTTGGATTTTCTTCTAGATCATCATCTGTGGAACAAGAAGCAAATTTACTCGGACAAAAAGCTCTACAGCTTGTAACTGAAGAAATATGGCTGTCTACATCATCTCTGAACTTCATCATGGATTTAAATATTCAGTCACACATCGTGTACGTTTTGAAAATGCCAAGAGTGGCAGGAGCATTTTTCAATATGCATGCTACTATAATTTTTGAATTATATTTGCACAACACTGTGACAACAGAACAATAGTTTTTTTGTGTCCCTGTAACATAACATGGCACTTGTGATGTAAATATTCATAAACATTCAAAGTGATTCCTCATGTTTTCTATTCAATGGTTTAGGTTCCGAAATTCTTAAATTTGTTAATGACGAGGAAATATCATCACTTCATATCTTAAAAAACCACAAGGGATGATGACATCTTTCATTTATACTTACCTGGTTCCAAATCTAATATCATATTTAATGCTTGCCTGTAGTGTGGGACTTGTTCATTTAACCCTGTTAAATTAAATTTGTCTTCAATATAGTCTTCGTCGACCTACAGATGTAGAAATTATGAAAATGCTTTTTACGCTACATTTCGAAACGAAGTACACCACTCATTTCTTTAAACAGGAATTCTTACTATTCTTACTATCTTTCAACACTAACATATAATAACCGTTGTGTTTATCATAGACATACTTTACATCTATTTTCACTATATCTACTCCAATGACATGCAGAGGATTTGTCTTTGTGAGAATACAAGTATATCCTTAATCATTATAGAAAATTCATGCCACAGTTGATATTTAGTCACTATCACTTAAGTTTCATCTTCAATTTACACTTACAATAACTAGTTGAAGAAACTAACTATTTATATGTGTTACTTCAAGCATAGGATTAAACCAAGGAAAATTACAAACCTCACAAAGAAATTCATTTCCCCTCAGACCACAAAAACCAGAATATCCAGGAGACGTCTTCTGAGCTACTCATTGTCTACACAGAAGAGAGGATAAAGATAGGGACAGTTAATGCTCATGGATTATACTTTCTCAATGAACTTTGTAAGAATAAGCTGTGAATATCAAGTTTGTGCAGAAAGCAGATTGCATGTACTTGTGACATGACGACAGCGGTGAGAGGAATGCTGGCAAATTATAAAGTTAACCGTTTGTGCTTTTCGTGGACACGCCTGTTACCTCCATAATCCTTCTGAAACATGTTCTCCAAACTTAAAACAGAGATAGACTTGCCCTAATATGAATAGCTTGCTTTTAGCTCTCCTGTGGTATTCAAGCTATTCTGACTTTCCACAGGACGTTTTCAGCCGTAATTAGCTGAAGGAGCTATCAGCTGGCAACCAGCTAATCAGAGTAACTTCTGAGAAGGGCTGGCTATTCAGTTATTCTAGCTATTAGTCGTGTTTAGCTGCTAATAGCATATGACAAGTCTGAGAATGCGTTACAACTACTTACAAAGGAAGTTGCGAGCATGAATTTTACTTATTTGTACATAGAAGACGTCTCGTAAATATACTGAATAAATAATTTAGAACCAAGAAGGTAGTACATGTATTGAATTGTTTTCATTTATGCAGGTGTTAGTTTCTACCACGGCACATTGCATTTCTTCTACAACAGAGCTAAACAAATCACAAACTGTACGTGGTGAGGATTTCGTTCACTGGCATGAAGAAAAATTTTGTTGTAAAATAATAATCAGAAGAAACGCGATTGGTAGAATCAAGAAAACGATAAAAAAAATATCAAAAAATATAGATACAAATTGCCAGTTTTTACACAGAAAGGTTCCCGGCTTGCAGATCCAGGCTTGCAGGGCTCTAAATTAGCGGTAGTCCCACGTCTACAGACTACTAACCGTTCCTTTAGGCTACCAAAATCCATGAAATGGTACCGTAGCCCACACGGACTACGAGAGCCTGAGACATGAAACTCAGTCACTGTAGTTGGCGTGCGATGGCCTAACAGCTTCAAATGTATAAACCTTGATACTTAGATTGTGTTTTTGTGCACTTTTGTTCCCAAGACATGACTTTTTCTTCCTTTTTCCCCCGAAAAGGTTTTTTTTTTCAAGAGGGCGTCGCCATAGCAATGACCCTAATTAGTCATAACCATGACATTAGATAACCTACATTGGGATCGCAGCCAACTGAGCAACGTCACATACATATACCTTGACATTTTCATTTTGTCTTTATGTTGTTTAGTTACAAATATGTGGCGTTTTCTCGAAATTTCAGTTTTTCGCTACTGCACTGGCATGGCAACGGGCTGACGCTCACACTCACCACTAGATTAATGGCAAACAAGCAGATTATGATAGCTGGATGTCCTAGCTAACTCCAAAACACAGTGACGGAAAGTGACTATCGGGGATGGGGAGCTGTTGTGGCCCATGGACTAAAACTTAACTTTTGTATTAGCTACACTTAAAGTATTTTTGTTATGATAATATATACATTTATCCTAATTTAAATATTTTAAATGCAAGCGCGCATGCTCGAGGAAGAGAGAAAACATCATTGTTTTCCATCATATGGTTCAGTAGAAATGAGAGAAAACGTAAATGAAATCAAAAGTTAGCTTTTCGTCGAGAAAGCGAAATCGCACCAAGATAGCATGACGCACAAAAGATTGATTTTTGATGCAAAAAGAAAAAGGTATGAATATAATATGGCATTGGAGTTACCAAAGCTGATTTACTGCATATAAATTCCATCCTTTTGGATTGAAAATAGTCTCCCAATATGGCGATACCTGTGTAACACAGCGAAGTTATTTTACAACTTTCCCAACCATTTTGTGTCACACCGTGACGTGCTGTCTGGAGTAACCCTTATCATAAGCGGATGTGGTGCAAATATCGGAACTGAAGCAGTTATTGTTGATAACCTATAAAACGAAATAAAAAATCGGTTTACCCAAAAATGTACTGCTTTCTAAATAAGACGCGTACATATAGCCAACTCGTGCCGCCATTTTGCTCCCTAACTTAGTTTCTGACTTTTGACTCTTACACATTGCATAGTGGGCTAATTATAGTGGTTTCGATATGACGCACCCGTCATTTTTACCATTCTTTCGTTGCTAAGGTTTAGTAGAGCCATACATAGAGCCTAGAACTCTGGGTTCTTTGATTGGAATGTGCTGAGCCATCAATGTACAAATCGGTCGGGAACGCAGTTCATCGTGACCATGATTTTCAGGTACACGTGTGTCAGTGATCTGTCTGAATATAAAAATGCTAGTTTGTTCCAGACAGACACCGGAAACTGACATCAATTCCAATTGATACGATCAACACAGTAGTCCATTTTCATTTTCCAACTGAGTCACTTCCTACTTTGAGAACTGAGTATTATGCAGATCTTTTTGATATAAATATGCACTCTTACCTGTACAATCGGAAATTATTATTTTATGGAGCCTGGCGATACAGTTTGTCTTGAGACTGGCGTTTTTAACAATGGCTGTTTGATTCCTGACAACACAATGGAGGGGATGGGCATAAACCGTGGACGGGGCTTCCCCGGCGCGCTGTTACACCGATGATAATAATAACTGGGACACATGCGCAGAATGATCCGGAGGTCGAAATAAGGTCGTGTGGCCTTGGTTCAAGCAGGTCTTACTCTCTTATTCAGCTTATTAAACTTTGTATGTGATTTGGGTATTGATACATACTCTGTGGCAGGGATATGGTATTAGAAACATTCAATACGTTACCGCTTTCAGACAATATAGTGTGATCATTTTATAAATACGCGTTGTAGCTTTTTCACAATGCAGTCACAATTGATAATGAACACATGTATTTCTCAATTCTCGTAAAAACAGATACCAAAATGTTACAGCTTCACATTGGCACCGACAAAGCTGAGGATACAAACAAAGATATCAAGTTCTATCTGTCTTTTATTTACAGTAAGATATGGAAAACAACCCGGTACAGATGACGAAGAAAATGAGAAGATTGTAAAAACTGCAGACAATGGTGACACGAACCACCAGGTTGGACTCTATCCAGATTGCCCCTCCCCCGTCACCGTGACGTCATGGTGATTTATCAAGCATGATATATTTATGTGATATTTGTAACAGCATACCAACTTGTAGTACCAGACGAAATAAATACAAAGTCCACAGCTAGGGTCCACTAAACAGCTGAATCTTGCTAAGTACTAAGTAATTGGCTGTAAAGTGTGACGTGTTTTGTTATCATTTTGAATTCGGTAATATTTGTGAGTTACAAATTCGTATATCAACCCAGAAATCGCGTCTTAATATACTGCGTGTATGTGTATTATTTCAACCTGACAATGTGCTACGACAGTCTTTTATTTCTGGAACAGGAACGCTTGTGAACTCAATCAGGAGCAATGAATTCAAACGGAGAAAGAATGATGCACTCTTTCCCATTCACCATATCTATCCTTAAAAAAGATTCACAGCGAAATGTGTCAGTCCACCAAGGGGAATTCACACGTATGATACCATATCTTTTGTTCCGTTTTGTTTCGCTACGGCAGTTATTGGGTGTTCACAACAAGGCAGCTGTTACCATCCAGACATTTTTACGTGGGTTTGTTTCAAATAGATATCAATGTTGTGAATCACTTGGTTTTCTGTCTAACTCATGGAGGCTAGACAAAGTTAAAAATGTACTGATAGCTATAAGGGTTGTAAAGATGTATTGGAAAACCGTTCACTGGCGGATGGATGCGCAATTTTCATTCTTCTATTCGGCGAACGTAAACCCGTGTCATCGTAGGACAACTTGAGAGAGAGAGAGAGAGAGAGAGAGAGAGAGAGAGAGAGAGAGAGAGAGAGAGAGAGAGAGAGAGAGAGAGAGAGAGAGAGAGAGAGAGAGAGAGAGAGAGAGAGAGAGAGAGAGAATTCTGTATAGATAAAATCCTTTACGGATAATGACGGTAATAGTGTGACAACATAAATGACAACAATTTTGTATCTGGACTCATTGTTGACCTGTGAACTGACTTCACAGTAAAATTCTAATGAACTGAAGGATAACTCTTCAGTTTCTGTTCATTAGAATTCGTAAGTTTGCTTGCTTCCTGCTTAACGTAGAATGCCCTTCGGGGCAGATATTAGGACCGCATCACGTTTACTGCTTTACTTTTATTATCTATCACTTTTGGGGTCCATTTTGAACTCAACGGAACAAAATTAAGTTTTCAAAGTTTTATTTTCGTGTGAATCTAAAACTTAATTTTCGCTACAGAATTACTATAGTGTTGCGGCATGGCAAACCCATTGTGCATTTTGTGATAAATGCACCAAACTTGGCTCAGATGTGTCTTAATATGTGCAGAACAAATTCAGATACCGAGCCACTGAAAATCTACCGAAGCGTTGCCATGACAACCATTTTTTTCAAAATGGCTGCCAGACAGATATTTCTCACCTACTAAATGTCAACTGCAGAAGTTGTTGGTTAACTTTAGGTTGGATATTTTCAATAAGAAATTGTGC
Source organism: Ptychodera flava (assembly GCF_041260155.1). Lineage (NCBI taxonomy): Eukaryota > Metazoa > Hemichordata > Enteropneusta > Ptychoderidae > Ptychodera > Ptychodera flava. The sequence goes on along the minus strand of NC_091930.1, from coordinate 22,652,877 downwards.
AAAGTGTTATTTGAAAATTATTTTAAAGTTTCTTTACCACCTGACTTGTTAAACGGGTAAATACAGACAAAAAACACAATTCTTATGCATAAAATGCACGGTATTAGATCCTATAAAAGAATGACGCTATGTCAGCAGTCAAGAAATGTTAGGTCGCGGGCTAGAGGGGTCTACTTGTACCCCCGGGATAACAAACCTGTCTTTTTAGAAATTAAACGTTGGGATCCCTAGAATACTGACAGAAAAAATATAGGAATGCAATAACTGTTATGGTCGACTTTTGAACGATACCGCAAAATAACCATTTTGCTACCCACGTGCATTTTTCTTGTAGTACTTGTAAGTCATCTGCTAAGTTTTTTTAAACATAACCTGACTTGTCGGATATCATTAGAATGGAAATTTATTCCTCTTTAAAATGACATATGTAATATGCAATATCTTCAATAGATTTTTTATGAAATGGGATCAAAAGTTACCCTTATACCCAAAGAATCTGAAATTCTACCAATTTTTTACCTTGGCATAACACAAAAGGCAATGCTTTGTATGACATCTGTTTATTTGCTACAGGGACATGTCAAAATGTGAAATAGACTTTTGATAGGAAAAATATTGGGATGCTATAGGTCTATTATATTTGTCACTCAATAACATAAAAACACGATATAAATGCCTAGCTTTATGTTTCAAGTTGCGTAGTCACTTGCAATCAAGATATGTATCAAAGTTATGCCTATTCAGGGTTGTTGCTAGGGCAACGCCCTATTGAAAAAATTTCTTTCAGAAAAAATGTCATATATTTTTGTAATTACCAACTTAAAAACACAATATCAGGGGCTGAGTGTAAACTTTCTCAGCTTTGGCCTTTTAGGTGAGAAATTTTAGGCTAAATAGATGTTAACGATATGCAAATAATATTTCATTTGCAAATTGTCAATGAAACATGGGAAATCTCAGGAGAGGGTCTTCCCACTTGGCAGTCAGGTCAATCTCCTGCTCTGAATATAATATTCTATATATGTTTGAAGCTACCCAGTCGGTTTCAATCAAGACTTAGGTCATCTAAGGTCATGGTCATGGCAAGTTATTGCTATGGCAATGGATGATGGTATAACTAGTATTTCAGAAAAAAAAATTTTACAGAAAAAAACTACACAAAAACATAATCTTAGTGTGTAGGTGTATAAATGTCGAGCTGTCCGGTCGACTGCAATCAAGATATAGTGTAATGAAGGTCATGGTTATGCCTAGGAACGTTGACATGACAACAGAATGATGCAAGTAATTGAAATTTGTTGAGGTCATGCTAGATTCATTGCCGTCACTTCTGTTTGTCTTATAAAACTTACGGTAAAATGTGTTTCAGGTAACTCGATCTACCCTAAATTTTGCCGCCGACCCTTATCTTATTTTTTTTAATTTTTTGTCCAATTGCTTGTGTTTTTGCTGAAATTTTGCACAAAAAAAAATAAAAAAACCGTAAATTTCATGAAATAAAAAAATTCAACCAATTTGGATCGACCTACCCTATTTCCCGGAGACATGTTACAGGAAACATTATTTTTAGGCCTTTTTCATAGCAGGCACATCCCCTCCTCATCATCACAAATATTGTCTTGCATGTTGTACATGTATAGATCATTTCCAATATTCTGTTCTTCATTATCCTGCTGTTTAAGTTACAATCCTGTGCGAATTTTCCATCGAAGAAATTAAAGTGGCAAAATATGTACCATTGTCGATGGATTAATATATTTCGACTCTGGTCGCAATTACTCCTTTTTCAGGGCTCCAGAATCTTTATGGTGTTGAAGTCGTACGTATACACCTTTTAGTGCATTACAATTTTGCAGTTTCTTTTCCAAAACTGAAAAGGGAAAATTTCGCGTTCTGGTAAAAAGCGACGATCCTATTCTCTCAATGGAGTGAACACAGAGAGTGGTCACTATTATAGATATGGAAATACAGGTCAATTAATTCTCGCTAGCCAGACCATAATTTCCGCACCGCTGACCTACGCTCGGGTAGCGCTAAGCTGTTGCCGTAAAGAGACCCTTGGTTTAAGACGATGAGGTCAATTATACGCATCTTGGTCCTTTTATTAGGAAGGGGCAAGGATGGTGGCAAAAGTATTACTACGTGATTGTAAAAGGTGCTTTCTGTTGTATAGAGTGGTAAAAGTGTGTCAAACAGTTGAATTGTTCCTTTTGCCAAGAAATACACCTGCTCCATGTTTCAACCAGCCTCAAGTTTGATATACAAATAATGATTCAAAGGTGGTATAAATCCCAAAATATAAGCCTAATAAATTGAATTGAATAACTCCAGCAGATTATCGCATTATGGTGGTAGGCGGTTGCGCAGATAGTGGGCTGAACGCGCAGGCTTGGCGGGCCAGTCTACTAGCACCCACGCTCATAGTGACTATTATTTAGATTTTGCGAAAGCCACACCTGTTAATAGAGGCATGTTTCCGATCGATAATTTGAATCCGACGCTGCCTAAAAGCCTTCGAAGGATGACGTGGATGATGCTGCATGTTTTGTATTCAAAAATGGTCCGAGACATGTACAGTTGAAAGACAACACTTTACTGACACTTTCATTTCAATGGCATTATGAGTACATTTTTAACAAAGTGAACATAAATGAATCGTAGGCTATCGAGTTAAAAAAATCCACTCATCGACTTATGGACTGTATTTTCAGCTGAATTTTTGTATTATCAGGACATCTAGGAAACACAAACTATACAGTGTATTTTCACTTTTCAGGAAATTTTTCAGTATTTTCTTCATTTTATTAAAAATGAAAACAATTAACACCAAGATCATGCTGAATCACAAGTTTTAAGTACTTTTTTCTTCATATGTACTTGTCAAATTTGGGAGTTGAAGTGAAAATATTGTGGATAGATTAAGCTGTTTTGAGGACAATATAATGAATCTTGGTGAAACAGTCAAAATTTAAAAAGCCGAGCTCTTCAACGAGACTAGAGTTGTCTGTAGCAAACATGACTTAGTGACAAACTTGCTTATAGTGGGGTTTTGTGGAGCGAGGCCGGGGGGAGGCGGCAGTGTGATTACGAGATGACGCAGCCTGGGCTTGAATCTGGTATGCTGTCGGGTGAATCTTGAACCCATACAATCTGCAAGAAGGAAAGAACATCAGAGGAAACTGATTAAAGGATGGAACTCTCTCTATTTTGCTGTCTTTTACTATGCCTATGGGTTGTGTTACCGCTGGCGCGTATTAAAGCAGAGCTGAGGCGTGATGCTGCTTGGTATTGCAAATCGTTGGCCAAGGGATGAATCTTGAAACCACACAATCTGTATACATGGAAGATGCAGTAGAAGACAAGGCACAAATTGTATTAAACCTTGTTGACTACTCAGTCGACTAAACTTAGAGGTCAATATCAGAAAGAAAGAAAATATATATGTGGAGTTTGCGATTTTCTGCTAGCATCAGCACCCCTACACTACAGAGCAAAGATATTTTTGCAGCTTTTTTTAACTTAGGAGCATCACCGTCATATAGTATTTTGCAACAATACCGTAGGGGTGTTAAGATTAAACAAAGCATTTAGCAAAACTTCTAGTATCACAGCCATACTTAGATGATATGACTTACGGGTGATGTATGTACATGACATATCAATCAGCAGACAAAACATGAAATGGTGAAATGAAAGTACCTTGGAACAAACTGATTTTGTGGACGCTTGGGTCTGTTTTCCGGATGGACCATAAACAGCATATGAGGAAATCCTGTTCCAAAGTAAGCTCCATCCATGTGGTGGTGTCTTGATGACTTTGGAGTGTACACGTCTTGACATTTGGGACAGTATAGTTTGACCATTGCTTCACCCGGAACATCTGACAACCCTACAACGGACATTATTCGGGTGAGCTGAAATTGTTGTGACCCTAACATACCCTGTGCATCATATCACAACACACCTTCAAAGATATCAGATAGCGATGTGTACATTTCTTGTCATTTCAAAAGTATATCACAACAATAGCTACTTCCGGTCCTGTGAGTTTGCAACATGTTGGTCATCCTTGGACACTTTAAAATCTGCAACAGTACACCTTTAATAAAGCGTCTTATTCCTGAAAGTTTCAGACTTTGACAATCAGTGATGAAAATGATAAGGTTGTACAATCTTGGCGTTTCATCTACAAGGAATGCACCATGAACTCGAGAAAGACCAGCCCTATATATATTTTTATATATTATATATATATATATATATATATATATATATATATATATATATATATATATATATATATTTTTGGTTATTTATTTTACATTTGTATTGTTCTCTCTACAGGTAGGATTTACTGTCAGTGCATAGTGGATATGATGGCAAACACAATGGTCCCCTTTTCTTTGAGAAAAAAATCTTACCTATTGGTAGACAATGCTGGTTTTGACAAGATACTCGTGGACAATGTCCAAAATCACCCTGTAGATATTTTTCAAGCTGCCAAGAATAGAAGGGAATAATGTAAGAGCTTGTTTTACTGTAGCATAATTGCACAAGCATCCCTTGTGCATCGTTTGTACTGAAACTTGTGAAACTGATTAAAAATGGAGCCACCTGTCCCTTAAATGGTACTTTGTACCATGTTTTCTACTGGGCGACAATGCCATGAATTGTATATATTGTCTTGCTTGTCAAGAATTCTGTGTATTTGAGATCACTGATTATGGTGTCTAATTTGTCATGGAAAAGAGCATTGTTGAAGTGAGAAAGGTTTACGCAGTTGGTCTTTCCACCCAAAGATTTACTTACCATGAGCGCAATTCCTTTGTTTGTCATGATGAACCTTGCATGAATTAATCCATACAGCATTTCTGCTGCCTGTTCAATAAGATCATTCTGATTTGAATCTTCTTCTAGATCATCATCTGTGGAACAAGAAGCAAATTTACTCGGAGAGAGAGCTCTACACCTCGTAACTGAAGAAATATGGCTGTCTACATCATGTCTGAACTTCATCGTGGATTATGTGGGACCGAAAAACTTTTGCAGTCACACATCGTGTACTTTTTGAAAATACCGAGAGTGGCACGAGCCTTTTTTTTCAATATGCATGCTACTATAATTTTTGAATTACATTTGCACAACACTGTGAAAACAGAACAATCGTTTTTTTGTGTCCCTGTAACATAACATGGCACTTGTGATGTAAATATTAAGACATTCAATGTGATTCCTTATGTTTTCTATTCAATGTTTTCGGTACCGGAATTCTTAAATTGTTAATGATAATGACAGCAGAGATATCACCAATTCATATCTTGAAAAACCGCAAGGGATGATGACATCTTTCATTTATACTTACCTGGTTCCAAATCTAATATCATATCTAACGCTTGTCTGTAGTGTGGGACTTGTTCATTTAACCCTGTTAAATTAAATTTGTCTAGAATATAGTGTTCATCGACCTACAGATGTAGAAGATTATGAAAATGTGTTTTACACTACATTTCGAAACAAAGTACACCACCCATGACTTTAAACAGGAATTCTTACTATCTTTAAGGACTAACAGTTAATAAACGTTGTCTTTATCACAGACATATTTTATATTTACTTTCACTATATCTACTCCAATGACATGCAGGAGATTTGTCTTTGTGTGAATACAAAGCATATCCTTCATCATTATAGAAAATTCATGTCACAATTGATATTTAGTCACTATCACTAAAGTTTGATCTTGAAGTAACACTAAGAATTACTAATTGAAGAAACTGAAACTATTTATTTGTGTTGCTTCAAGCATAGGATTATACCATTGAAATTTACAAACCTCACAAAAAATTCATTTCCCCTCAGATCACAATACCACGATATCCAGGAGACTTCTTCTGCGCTAGTCATTGCCTTACAACAGAAGAGAGGATGAAGAGGAGTTAATGTTCATGGATTATACTTTCTCAATGAACTTTGTAAGAATAAGTTGTGAATATAAAGTTTGTACAGAAAGCAGATTGCATGTACTTGTGACATGACGGCAGCGGTGAGAGGAATGCTGGCAAATTGTAATGTTAACCGTTTGTGCTTTTCGTGGACACGCCTGTTACCTCCATAACCCTTCATGAAACATGTTCTCCAAACTTAAAACAGAGATAGACTTGCCCTAATATGAATAGCTTGCTTTTAGCTCTCCTGTGGTATTTAAGCTATTCTGACTTTCCACAGGACGTTTTCAGGCGTAATTATAGCTGAAGGAGCTTTTAGCTGGCAACCAGCTAATCACAGTAACTTCTGAGAGGGGCTGGCTATTGAGCTATTCTAGCTATTAGTCGTGTTTAGCCGCTAATAGCACATGACAAGTCTGAAAAGGCGTTACAACTACTTACAAAGGAAGTTGCGAGCATGAATTTTACTTATTTGTACATAGAAGACGTCTCGTAAATGAATGAATGAATGAATTGTTTATTCAACCAGATAAACGGACAATTACAAGAAAAATATTACAGTCACTGTGAAAGTATGACTTTATCTGGTTTGGACCATAGAAATAGTCCATAAGGACTAGTCGAGTCCATGGCCCACTACTCAGCTAATAACTGCAAACGATGATGCCATAAAGGGCTCAAGTAAGACAAAAACACATATCGGAGATAAAGAGGAAATAAAATACATTAGATACATAAACAACTCAAGAAAAAAGATACATTGTTATATGTTCATTAAGTAGTTTCTTAATTCTACTTTGAACCTTTGTCTACACGTTATTTGCTTAAATGAAGAAGGTAGAGAATTCCAATGTTTAATTGCTGCATACTTAATGTTGTGTTGTGTGACTGTAAGCCTTGTTTTAGGAATACAATAATTGCTATGCTCTACTGATCGTGTAGAGTACCCATGGCGAGGAATAAATAATTTAGAACCAAGAAGGTAGTACATGTATTGAGTTCCAAAAGGGAATTGTTTTCTTTCATGATGGTGTTAGTTTCTAGTAACCACGGCACATTGCATTTCTTCTACAACAGAGCTAAACAAATCACAAACTGTACGTGGTGAGGATTTCGTTCACTGGCATGAAGAACAATTTTGTTGTAAAATAATAACCAGAAGAAACGCGATTGGTAGAATCAAGAAAACGATAAGAAAAATATCAAAAATATAGATACAAACTGCCAGTTTTTAGACAGAAAGGTTCTCAGCTTGCAGTGTTCTAAGTTAGCGGTAGCCCCACGTCTACAGACTACTAACCGTTCCTTTAGGCTACCAAAATCCATGAAATGGTACCGTAGCCCACACGGACTACGAGAGCCTGAGACACGAAACTCAGTCACTACAGTTGGCGTGCGATGGCCTAACAGCTTCAAATGTATATACCTTGATACTGAGATTCCCCCCGAAAAGGGAATTTTTTCAACAGGGCATCGCCATAGCAACGACCCTAATTAGTCATAACCATGACCTACACAGGGATCGCAGCCAACTGACCAACGTCAAAATATACCTTGACATTTACATTTTGTTTTTAGTTACAAATATATGGCGTTTTCTGAAATTTTACTTTTTTTGCTACTGCACTGCCATGGCAACAGGGCTGACGCTCATACCCACCACTAGATTAATGGCAAACAAGCAGATTATGATAGCCGGATGTCCTAGCTAACTACAAAACATAGTGACAGAAAGTGACTATCGGGGGATTGGGGGCTATGGTGGCCCATGGACTAAAACTTAAGTTTTGTATTAGCGACACTTAACAGTATTTTGGTAATGATAAAATATACATCTATCCTAATTTAAATATTTTAAATACAAGCGCGCACGCTCTTGGTAGAGAGCCAACATCATTGTTTTCCATTATATGGTTCAGTAGAAATGAGAGAAAACGTAAACGAAATCGAAAGTTAACTTTTCGTTGAGGGAGCGAAATCGCACCGAGATAGCATGACGCACAAAAGATTGATTTTTAATGCAAAAAGATAAAAGGTATGAATTTCACATGGCATTGGAGTTATCAAAGCTGATTTACTAAAATCATATAATTCCGTCCTTTTGGATTGAAAATAGTCTCCCGATATGGCAATACATGTGTAACACAGCGAAGTTATTTTACAACTTCCCCTTTTTGTGTCACACGTGCTGTCTGTAACCCTTATCATAAGCGGCTGTGGTGCAAATATCGGAACTGAAGCATTTATTGTCGATAACCTATAAAACGCTAAAAAATCAAAAATCTGCTTACCAAAAACTGTACTGCTTTCTCAATACGACGCGTACATAAGCTTATAGCCAACTCGTGCCGTCATTTTGCTCCCTATCTCAGTTTCTGACCTTTGACTCTTACACATTGATTGCATAGTGGGCTAATTATAGTGGTTTCGATATGACGCACCCGTCATTTTTACCATTCTTTCGTTGCTAAGGTTAGTAGAGCCATACATAGGGCCTAGAACTCTGGGTTCTTTGATTGGAATGTGCTTGAGCCAAAAATGTACAAATCGGACGGGAACGCAGTTCATCGTGACCATGAATTTCAGGTACACGTGTGTCAGTCATCTGGATGAATGTAACAATGCTAGTTTGTTCCAGACAGACGCCGGAAACGGACATCAATTCCAATCGACACGATCAACACAATTGTCCATTTTCATTTTCAAACTGAGTTACTTCCTACTTTGAGAACTGGGCATTATGAACTCTTACCTGTGCAATCGCAGATTATTATTTTCTAGACCCTGGCGATACAGTTTGTCTTGAGACTGGCGTTTTCAACCAATGGCTCTTTGATTCCTGAAAACACAATGGAGGGATGGTCTTAAACAGTGGACGGGGCTTCCCCTTCGCGCTGTTACGCCGATGCTAATAATAAGTGGGACACGTGCGCAGAAGTGATCCGGAGGTCGAAATAAGGTCGCCTGGCCTTGGTTCAAGCAGGTTTTACTCTTTTAGGGACTGGACATAAATTACAGGGGGGGGTGGGCCGGTGTTTTCGAAAAACCGCTGCGTAAAAAATAGTGACCCTTCAAAAGTTCATGCACAAAAATTATTGACCCTCCCCCTTATCCGTGCATGAAAATAAGTGACCCTCCCCTGTTACTCAATACCCCCCAAAAAAACCCACAATGTGTTAAAGACCCCCTTCTGACTTGCTATACTTTTTAAGTCGCCCTCCCGAAAGGAAGGCAAAATGTGGCCGATATAACGCGTTGTCCAAAAAATATCAAATCATATGTGTGTTATTCATGTAAATGTACTTTGCTTGAAGTGGCAGGTAAAAAGTGCATGCCTGTACAAAAAGTGTAATTTTTAGATTTTATCGATAATGTTGATTCACTATACATGTAGTCGACTATAAGAAAACTACGAACGTGTATTTTCCAGTATAAAACTAGCTATATCTGTTCATATACAGATGTTTAATAACTGATATAGATATACTTGATTAGCATGGGTTGTTTACAAGTGCACATGTGAACAAGATATTTGATTTGGAATTTCTGTCAAAATGTTGATCCACTATACATGGGAGTCTATGACAAAACTATACATGGGAGTCTATGACAAGACTGTCAAAAATTTTCAGAATTAAAAATTTGCACTATTTGTGCATATATGGACCCTCAATAATTGACATAATTGTGCTTGATTAGAAGAGGGTAGTAAAATGTGCATCTGTGTACAATAACTTTGTTTTTGGAATTTCGCATAAAATGTTGATCCACTATACATGGGAGTCTATGACAAAACTGTAAAAAAAATTTTCAGAATTAAAAATATGCACTATTTGTGTATATTTGACCCTGAATAATTGACATAATTGTGTTTGATTAGAAGAGGGTGGTAACACGTGCATCTGTGTACAATAACTTTGTTTTTGGAATTTCACATGAAATGTGGCTCCATTATACATTGTAGTCTATGAAGAAACTATGAATAATTTTTTTTAAATACAAAACTTGGCAAATCTGTGTATTTATGTATGCTTGATTATTGATATTTATGTTCTTGATTAGACTAGAGTGGTTACAAGTCCATGTGTGTGCAAGAAATTTGATTTTGGAATTTCACCGAAATGTTGATTCACTATACATGGCAGTCTATGGTGAAACCCTATGAATAATTTTTTTCCAATACAAAAATAGGTAAATCTGTGCATTTATGTACACTCAATTATTGGTACTAATGTTCATGATTAGACTAGAGTGGTTTCAAGTCAATGGGTTTGCAAGAAATTTGATTTTGGAATTTCACTGAAATGTCCATTCACTATACATGGCAGTCTATGATGAAACTATGAATAATTTTTTTCCAATACAAAAATAGGAAAATCTGTGCATTTATGTACACTTGATTATTGGTATTAATGTTCATGATTAGACTGGAGTAGTTTCAAGTCAATGGGTGTGCAAGAAATTTGATTTTGGAATTTCACTGAAATGTCCATTCACTATACATGGCAGTCTATGATGAAACTATGAATAATTTTTTTCCAATACAAAACTTGGTAAATCTGTGCATTTATGTACACCTAATTATTAGTATTAATATTCATGATTAGACTAGAGTGGTTTCAAGTCCATGGTTGTGCAAGAAATTTGATTTTGGAATTTCACCAAAATGTTGATTCACTATACATTGTAGGCTATGAGGAAACTACAAATAACTCATAGGTTATCTGATCCTAAATTGTTATTCAAAAGTTGTTCGACCTGAAGCTTCCAGTTGTTATTGATGACACTATGCACTATTCTGAACAGTTTGTATTCTGTCAATGTCCTCAAAAAATAAAAAATGTACATACAGCGACATGAACGTTTGACACCGACCTATACCCAATGTATTGTCAATGGGAGAATAATGTCAAATAAGTAATCTCCCAAATTGTTATTGAAAGAGTCATTATAGGGGACAGTTATGCACAATAGTGTTGAATAAGTAAAAATCATGACAACTTAAATCAATGTGGCTGCTTGGATCATCAATACATTGTTTATTACACCTGAAATTTGCGCCCGAAGGGCGCGCCGAAAATGGTAATGGCAGAAAATGAAAGTGCCAGGAGGTATTTTTTCTTTTTTCAGTATTCCATAACGTGCACATGCAATTTCAGCTTTGATGCATGAAAAAAGGTGACCCTCCCCCATAGGCTTGCACAAAATTTTATGACCCTTCAAAAATGCTTGCGCGAAAAAAGGCGACCCACCCCAAAAAACACCGGCCCACCCCCCTGTAATTTGTGTCCAGTCCCTTATTCAGCTTTTATTACCCTTTGTATATGATTAGGGTATTCATACATGGGATATGGTATCAAAAACATTCAATACATTACCGCTTTCAGACAATATTGTGCGTATATAAATACGCGTTGTAGCTTTTTCACAATGCAGTCACAATTGATAATGAACACATATATTTCTCAATTCTCGTAAAAACAGATACCAAAATGTTACAGCTTCACATTGGCACCGACAAAGCTGAGGATACAAACAAAGATATCAAGTTCTATCTGTCTTTTATTTACAGTAAGTTATGGAAAACAACCCGGTACAGATGACGAAGAAAATGAGGAGATTGTAAAAACTGCAGACAATGGTGACACGAACCACCAGGTTGGACTCTGTTCAGATTGTTTTCCCCCTCGTCACCGTGACGTCATTGTGATTTATCAAGCATGATATATTGATGTGATATCTGTAACAGCATACCAACTTATAGTACCAGACGAAGTAAATACAAAGTCCACAGCTAGGGTCCACTAAACAGCTGAATCTTACTAAGTACTAAGTAATTGGCTGTAAAGTTTGACGTGTTTTGTTATCATTTTGCATTCTGTTATATTTGTGAGTCACAAGTTCGTATTCACCCCAGAAATCGTGTCTCAATATACTGCGTGTATGTGTGTGCGCGTGTGTGTTTTTTTAACCTGACAATGTGCTGTGAGACTCGTTTAATTCTGGAACAGAGACGCTTGTGAACTCAATCAGGAACAATGAATTCAAATCGGAGAAAGAACGATGCACTCTTTCCCTTTCACTATATCAATCCTTAAAAACGATTCACAGCGAAATGTGTCAGTCCGCCAAGGTGAATTCACACGTACTATGCAATTTCTTTTGTTCCGTTTTGTTTCGCTACGGCAGTTATTGTGTGTTCACAACAAGGCAACTGTTACCATCCAGGGATTTTTTTCGTGGATACCTTGCCCGTAAAAAGTTCAAAGCAAAAAGGTAAAGTGATGAATTATTTTCCGGTGGAAGTGTATCAACAAGGGCAGTGGAATAAGTGATCTCACGTGCCGCGTCTATAATCAGAGGTTTGATAGATTCGGTAGTTTTGAAAGAGAAAATGACATCGACAGGTTCTAGCTGATTAATCTTTTGGTGGTTTTGAAAAGACACTAATGCGCAAAAAGCGACTGCGCATAGTTGATAGATGTTCTACATGGATTCCACTATCCCATTTACAGTACAGATCTCACATCGTGTACATGTATGCTTGACTTTATACAGAAGAACTGTGTTAAGGTAGTATGCGCCACGAAAAGAGAAAGACTTCACCTGTTCTCAAACTTTCCTCAATGAAACTTTCAACCATTCTCTCACCAAAGCAAGAATGAAAATAAGGGGTCACGGTGCAAATTTTGGTAGTAGAGAAACAAATCACCTGACATTTACTGATATTTGAAATTCAAAATGGCCGCCATCCCTGTGTTAACTCTATGGTGAAAAATAAGCTTTTCGATTTTCAAAAACCTTAGACGGTGAAAACTTTTCTTACACCAGGAGCTTTAGAATGAAAGCCTGAGACAAGATTCCTACGCGACGGGCCGAGTCGGTCGTTTGTTCGATTTCTCTTTTCTCCTCAGAATCAGCCGAGTGATGGTGTCGGCCTAGCTGGACTTCGCCGCCACTACAGGAGCACTTCCCACCCCGAGATCGAGACCGAGATCTCCTGTGGCGACACCAGATAAAGCTGCAGGTTGAGAGAGAGAAGACGATGATGGAGTTGCAAGAAAGGAAGCAAGCTCATCATCTCACTCGTGTTATGATCATGGGATGATGTGTTCATTGATGACGTCGATAGTCGCATCGTCAAGAAATGACTTCAATGTATCACTGTTAGAATAAATTGCAAATTGTCTTACAGCAGACAGTATCAATGCTTAACTTGTCTTGTGATAAATGGCATAGCTAAAGCGGGTGATATCACTGTATTGTAAATTCATTTCAGTCTGGTTTGTTTCAAATAGATATCAATGTTGTGAATCACTTGGTTTTCTGTCTAACTCATGGAGGCTAGACAAAGTTAAAAATGTACTGATAGCTATAAGGGTTGTAAAGATGTATTGGAAAACCGTTCACTGGCGGATGGACGTGCAATTTTCACTCTTCTATTCGGTGAACGTAATTTTGTGTCATCGGACAACTTAAAGACCCAGAATATGAGAGAGGGAGAGAAAGAGAGAGAGAGAGAGAGAGAGAGAGAGAGAGAGAGAGAGAGAGAGAGAGAGAGAGAGAGAGAGAGAGAGAGAGAGAGAATTCTTACAGATAATGACGGTAATAGTGTGACAGCATAAATAACAACAATTTTGTATCTGGATTCATTGTTGACCTGTGAACAGACTTCATATAAATTCTAATGAACTGAAGGAAAAATCTTCAGTTTCTGTTCATTAGAATTCGTAAGTTTGCTTGCTTCCTGCTTAACGTAGAATGCCCTTCGGGGCAGATATTAGGACCGCATCACGTTTACTTCTTTACTTTTATTGTCTATCACTTTTGGGGTCCATTTTGAACCCCACGGAGCAAATTAGGTTTTCGTTTGAATCTAAAACTTAATTTTCGCTACAGAATTACTACAAAAAAGCGGCCATTTTAAATTTCAAGGGTTAGTAAATATTTTTTCTTTGATCTATGATCTAGTACTAAAGTGTGCACGGTGGACCCTGATTTTGATACATGATTTCGCAAGGGAATGATTTAAAGTTTCCTAAAAGGAAGTTTCAGCAAAAGTTTGAATCGCAATCTCGAGCCACGTGCTGCTGCTTTGAATGACATTCCCTCGAGCAATGGAGACAATGACTGATTTTTAAGCACGTCAATAGTGTCACCGACTCTATCTGCATATGGTTTACTATGCGTTTTGATGTTTTACTTAAGGTAGTACTTGCCTCATACTTTCCCGAATGGAACTTCAACCGTTCTCTTGTGAAATCAAGAATAAAAATTGGGAGGGTCGCCGCGCAAAGTTTGCTACTGGAGAAACAAATTACCTTAATATTTTCCGATATTTGAAATTCAAAATGACTGTCATTCCTGTGTTAACTTTGTGGGAGGGGAAATAAAATTTCAGGGGAAAAATGAAATTTCGATTGTCAAAATACTAAGTGAAAATTTCTCTTACTCCAACAGCTAAGTTACAATGAGCCTCCACAAGTGGAAGATTAGAAAAGAATTGTAAAAAATTGAGTGAGAGTCCTAACATCTGCCCTCGATGCGCATTCGTGCTGAAATCCGAACAGTCAACAAGGTATTATTTGACACGTTATTACTAATAGTTTTAATGCATGGAAATTATCTGTAACAAAACAATGTAATAAAATAAATAAAATACGGAAATTATCCATTATAACTCCATTAATAAAATATAGAAAAATAATTCATAGCATCTTGCACCTCAAAAATCAATCTTGTGTAATTATCATTTTCTTAGTTTTGCGTAGCACACGTGTAATATAGCACAGCGTTTTCAATGGAAGGCAATCTGCAGTCTTCAATGAATTAAATGTTAAGTGCATATGAGAGACGTCCCTTAGGTCGATGAAATTTCTCCTGTCCTTTTTTCTCCTTGTAATAGGGGTCCCCATCATTTTGGAGCTAGTGATGAAAAAATCGAAAAAAATGTTCAAAAATTGCTAAAGCCCATTTTCATCCGGGAAAAGATAATCAAGACATTTGACCCTGAAAAAAAACGGAGTAGGATTGGGGTGTCTGTGATCATGGCTTTCAAAAATTGGTTTATGTTATACTGTTGATAACAAAAACATTACATGGACGAATTCTAACAATCAAATGGCCTACCTCTGAAATTAAAAATCTAAAAACCGGTGCCATATCATGAGTGAGCGAATATCGCCCTCTACGTTACTAGCCAGAGACTATATCGTCAGTTGCCTGATCTGCTTCAGGTCTGTTAGAGGATAGAAGACTATAGGTTTGCTTAACTTTTTCCCTTCGTTTTTATATATTTCTGGATATAAACATGGCAGACTTCGAAAATAAAGTGAGTTTAAAAAAAAGAACAACAAAAAGACGATGCCAATTCAATAATGTCTAATTGTAACATCACTGGAGTTGAATTCAGAAACAATTCCGGAAAATCACGAACAGTCCCAAGCCTTTTGCATACTCCGTATTTGTCCGTTATTTACAATTTTGCTAACGAACGGACATGCTATCTGTTCCGTGCTCCTTGGAATGAGTGAATTCTTTTCACGACGCTTGGCACTCGCTTTGTTGGAACAGTGACATCCACGCCCCCATAGAGTGGTTTAGACGGCAATTTCACGACAGTCGGAACGAAGATGTTTTCCACGATATCTGGCTTGTGTAAATAACTATATGAATAAAATTGCAGTAGGTACATGAGTTCAGGTCCTTGGTAGGAGGTAAGTTCTCCGGGAGAATTTCGTTCGGACAGAGTGACCCTCTCTCCGATGGCCCGTACATAAGGCTTTATCAACTTTATGTTGTCGTTCATCCAACAATCGAGAACATATTTGAAGTTTCCCGCCAAATCGAAAGCAGACGACCGGAGCACGCGATAAAACCCGCGCCAATTATGTACGGAAATGTTCATGTAGAACATGTGCAGGCCCAATACTAGGGGGCGTACTTTCAACTGTAAGTAATCCGCGGCCCGAAGTAACTCGATGACGTCATTTGGTTGGATTCGGAGAAATCCTTCGTGGGTGAGCTTGAGAATCACAGAAACAGCGGCCGAAGTCACGTGGTCTTCCAGGCACACCTCGCGACTCTGTGTCTCCACGAAGTTGCCGTTGGATAGCATTGTGTCAAAGAAGTCGAAATTTGCCTTCAACGTCTCACTCGAAACTTTAAAAGTGTGATCATCTGTGCAGATTTTGAAGTCGTGCACCTTCCCGTAGCGTGTTACCTTTTGTCTGACGCCATCATCTGGTGGGTGCTTTACCTTTGACCTCCTGCTGTATCGACGGCGTTTTCGCCCATGTGGATGCGTCATAGTTCATCAATTGTACCTCAAAGAGATGTCAAGGCTGACACGAATGATGTAAAGATCGTGAGTATTCCTTAATATTCTCGATCATTTCACTTTTATCTGCAACAGACAGGATTAGGAAGAAAAAATGACTGAAATGTGTTGACGCTGATTTTGATGTGCGTCTTTTTGGTGGCACGGAAGAAAAAACAAGAAAAAAGACATGCGCATGCGTACAAAGCACTGTATTCGATTTTCGTAAACATTTATGAAAGTTGTGTGCAATCGGCTCGCTTTATTCTATTCTGCACATTTTTAATTTGTGAGTTTGATGCTATATGGTGTCACACACTCACAATATTAATACCCATATTCTACGTTCACAGATCTGTGCACTGTGAAATTTATTTGATCCGTATGGCTCCTCATAAAATAATGTACGCCTAAACGTAAGTATTATAGAAGAATCTAAACACCAGCCAATACCATAAAGAATGAGCTGTGTATGTTTTATCATTTTATGGCATCATGCTATCTTGACACTGCAGGTATGATCAACGTCCTGGTGCATTTTCTAACCTTCTCTTTTCCCGTCTTCAAAGAGAAAAGCCTATTTTTATTTCCCGAAACTAAAGGTAGAATGCGCCTCGGTGACAGGTATTGGGACTCTCAAATTTTGACAATTTTTGTTGTGATATACCATTGAAGGGGGCTCATTTTAAAGCTCATGGAGTAAGAAGATTTAAAGCCGTCTGAGTTTTTCGAAAATAGAAAGTTTTGTATTCCCCAACAGAATCTCAGGATAGCAGATTCAAATCACCCTTATTGCTCAGTGTCTTTAACATTAGTCTGTAAGAAGACCCATATACAGCTGAAAAGCATCGTGAATCACTTAAAAAGCGCGAGTTTATGGTATCCATGACAAAGCACGCGTCTTTGAACAATAGACCACCACACCCATAAAGGTAACAATGCGTAACAAGCACCGATTGTCCCGTAAGTGCATTGACCTTAAATGACCCACATTCTTGCATGGTTTCCAATTACATATGCATCTTAATTATGTTGTTACTTGCGGTATTTTATCAAATCACCACTGATGATTTGCGCATATGACGATATCCTAGACAGATCCGGACGACAGACGCAGGTCAACTCTTCTAATTCCACCACTCATACACGTTTTCATTATTGCAAAGCGCCGGTGTGTGGAAATTGTGCCATATTTAAGCTTACCTTTGCATACTGCGGTTACCTGCCGGTACCGTGTAAATATTACCGGATATAGAGTGATTTCAGTCGTGGCCTCTTCAAACTTCATTGATCCAATTGGGCGGTTCTATTATTAACCATAGAAATGTCACCATATTGTTGGTTTCTATACGATCTTCTTGAGAGGATAATCTCGATAGATTTGCCACGTCAACAGTTTGCCACGTCACTGAGGGCGCGCATG
The DNA here is from genome assembly GCF_041260155.1 of Ptychodera flava. Classification (NCBI taxonomy): domain Eukaryota; kingdom Metazoa; phylum Hemichordata; class Enteropneusta; family Ptychoderidae; genus Ptychodera; species Ptychodera flava. The sequence goes on along the minus strand of NC_091930.1, from coordinate 22,635,191 downwards.
CGCAATGAATTATACTGAACAAGTTGAATGATATGTATGAACACAGCGCTTACGTAAAAAAGGCCAATGGTTCCTAAATCACACAAATAGTGTAATTCTATGAAACATAGACCTATTCATTGGAAAAGTGCTTTATGATTACCAAATGACCATTATATCTCGTTTATAAGACTGAAAACTTGAAGATGTGGTAATTTCTGAGTAGTCTACTTTCAAATATTTCCTTAGAACCAAGCAATTAAACATTAGAATGATTCCGACAACATGAAAGAGATGGGCATCACCTTGTCGTGAACAAAGGCAGTGTATAAAAATAATATGATATCGAAAATGGTTACATTTGTATTCTATCAGTAAGAATTTGCTGTACTTTTCTTGAATTTCATTTTGTTAGCTACTATAGACTATAGTCTATAGAAGCTATTGGGATGGGTATCCGTCCGGCGTCCGTCAGTCTGTATGTATGTCAGTCTGTATGTCAGTCTGTATGTATGTATGTATGTATGTATGTATGTATGTATGTATGTATGTATGTATGTATGTATGTATGTATGTATGTATGTATGTATGTATGTATGTATGTATGTATGTATGTATGTATGTATGTATGTATGTATGTATGTATGTATGTATGTATGTATGTATGTATGTATGTATGTATGTATGTATGTATGTATGTATGTATGTCCGTTTGTGAGGCGTCCGTCCACTCAAATATCTTGAGAACCGCAGTACTTACTGATTTGATATTTGTTGTGTAGATGAAAAATATGATTTTGAGAAACTATTTTTTTTAATTTTTTGATATTGCTGAAAATAGGCAAATTAATGCCAAAAAAGGTGTTTTTGGTAAAAAATCTTCTTCTTCATAACCGCTGGTCAGACAGCTTTGTTATTTGGTATACAGGTCCCTAGGGATAACCCAACTTAGATTTGTTCAAATTGTGATGAAATATGCAAATGTGTATTTTTAAGGAATTTTTTTGTCATTTTTGGTCAAAATTTGACTTACATTGTATGTAATTCTTGTACTGTATAAACCCTGTCAATTCACCCAGAAAAAAATAATTAATATGATTTTAAATAATTGAATTAATTAGGAAATCATCAAAGCCAAAATAATTTTAGTGTAGAATTATCAGAAAGTTCAACTTGTTTTGACAGTTCATAGTGAAATGCTTACCATCTTGGAGGATTAAAACATGTAAAGGCAACTTTCCTGAATCCCAACTTTGATATATTCTGAACCACCATTTATGTTATCTAAAAGAAATTGCTCAAAATAGTTTGTCATGATAGGGTGGTCAAATAAATAGAGATAGAGAAAGTTTTGGTTGACTTGGTAAGGATAAAATAAAATTACTTTTTGAGGAAAAAAATAGAGTGGTCAATTAAAAGAGTGGTCAAAGTGATAGGGTTTTTATGGTAAAGCTGGGCTGTAAGATTCCTCATGTGCTATTTATAGCAATCATGCAATCTGTGTAAACAGTGCAATGAAAGTGTAACATGATTCCTTATAATGCTTTTGATGACCTTGAACTTCTTAAGTTTCAAACATTTGTCTCTTCAGTGTGCTTTCTCTGAGTATGTACAGTCTCAACTTATTCAACAGAACTTACAATGTTAATTTGAAAGTTAAAATGTGCTTGGTTAATAGGATGAAAATACTGATATTAAAAGATAACCCAGCTGAAGATTCTTTATAACCTGACAGAATTGCTGTTTTATTATGACGTAAATCTTGATTTAAGCAAGTCTTGTTTACTTTAATTAGAATGTAATTTATTTGCTATTATAGACTAATGTAGTCTGATGAAATATGCAAATCTGTATTTTTATGGATTTTTTTTTTCCATTTTTGGTCAGGCCATCCTGAAATGAGCTATCAAAGATATCCACCTTCTTCATCAATACATGTGTCACAAAAGGTTATTCTCTACATAACACAGCAGAGCTCTGTCAACTGTTGAGTCGCTTGCTTTTTCAAAGCCGCTGGTCAGACAGCTTTAATGTTTGGTTACATGTCCCTAGGATGACCCTAGTAAGATAATTTCATACAGTCAGGAAATACTTAATTTTGTATCCATGTCTATAGTAGCTTCAGGGACTTTGGCCCTATGTTTTGAAAGACAGATTTTCTTGTTCTACTGCCCAAATCATATCACATTCCTAGTCTTTAACTCGTCAGCATAATTCAATACGCGGTATGTCCAATTTTACTTATTAGTGATAGGGAAATTTTAATCAGAGTACAATTCACTCGCCAAAAATGTCAAATTCTACATACAAAATGCATTGCAATATATTTTTTGCTTCAAACTTACTCTATTTTAGGGGTATGTGCGAAGATGTTTTTGTATTTTAGAATAAAATGACGAAATTATTATTATAAGTTGGATCTTTATAACGTTTTATTAAACCGAACGTGGTATAATATATATTTTTTTAATATCAAGGGGACATATTATCAAATGTAACTGTTGTAACTTGTTCGAGTTGTTACCAAGCACCCTGTCAGTTTATTTGTTCACTTCCAAATGATAGCCCGCCACAGTTCATTGGTACATCATTTACACAACGAAGTAGGCACTGCCACCCAGCTTCAGAACAACTGCACCTCTCGGAGTCACTCTCACTGTCATGAACGGTGCATCGCGAGGTATTTTCATAGGAGGTCGTGTTTTGAGTCATTGTTGCTGTGTGTTCTATACGTCTATCAATCGCGTTATTGGATGAACTGTGCTGCTGGCTGGTGCAGTCGGTCGAATAACTTTACGGTGGTAAAAGCACGATCAATGTCAATGTCACTAATGTCAAACTGTTATGGCAAATTTCTCTGGTCATTTTGACAAAAAAAAACTTCACATTTTAAACGTTTCCGATGTTTACTTTCGTGTAAATGTCACCGTGAGAAATTTCCTCAAGTACTTTCACTTTCAATCGTCATCCGGGATTTCCCCGCCATAGAACAGGCAAATGTTGGCCAGCAATGATTTTTCAATCGTGAAGCTTTTGATTAAATCAATGTTTAATTTCCGCGCGTTCATCTTTCCAGACGCGAGGGGTCCACCTCGAAATGCTTTTTAGATCACTGGTCTGTAAACGTAGTATTTGAAACGATAAAGGGAAATGCTCAAAAGCGATTGAACTTCAGCCTTTGTTGCTTTCGATTTGCCTTCGGTTTTCTAGGAACTGGTGCTTTTTGAGTATTACAGGAGATATCTCTCCGTCGTTTGAACCTTATTTCCTGCTTTTGTTTCTCGATGTTTGAAGCCTGATTAGGCCGTCGATTCTGAACGGAACGCAACGCCCAGTCATCGAATACGTCTGTGTAATAGGGCAGGGACATTTCTAAATCCCAGATTGCATTCATTATATATGAATCAAAACATGGATGATAATCGCCACAAATGCTGCACAAAGTTGTCGTTGGGATTAAGCTTAAGTCATCTCTGAGTTTGGTTTCTGGTTGTGAGCGTATCTCCTTTCTAACATTGTCGTTGGGTATTAGATCAGCTATCTTGGCCATCCAGTCGTAGACAGCGGACTTAATCCTGCTCTTCAGACTAAAATCATATCTTTGCAGCAATGTGTAGTACCCCTTGTAATTCGAGGTGGAGATCGCTGAACGACTGAATGACGTCAGGAAAGATTCAAGGCTCTCCTCTTTCATCAGCAGGAAGTCAGCCGCCTCCATGACGTCGATTATGTTTTCGGGTGTCGCGTCCACGCGTGCGTTGTAAATGTATCCGAGAAGAATGCGCAGACCACTGGCAGTCGGGAATTCACTCATGGTTATTTCTGCGCTATTCTTTTCGACGAAGCTGCACGAAAACATGGTCTCAAAATAGAGGAAGTGTTTCCGCAGTGTACAAGCATCTGCCATTAGCTCGAAATCCTCGATGACGATGCGATAGCGTGGACGTGAACCATAGGTTAGAGTCCATTTCCGCTTCGACAACCTCGCCATCTTTGACCTACCTGAGTCCGTGGCGTCGGCGACTAGATCTTGGCTGACCCACACGACTTTTGCTCTGCAGGTAGAGTTAGCCCAGTTAGCCCGTTCTTCGCCCTTCGACTAGAAAACAGGAAAGAGAAATTACGTTATTTGAGCAGATGGCTTGACTTAAACGTGACAGAGAAATAACGAGTACAGCTACAAGAGTCCGTAAGCTTTAAATGGACCGCCGACTGCTTCGGACACACAGAAACGTCAACTTAATGTAATCGTACGATTTGTGTACATCAGTGTACACATGTACACAATATGCCTACCATTATTTCCACAGCGAAAGTCTAGACCTAGGAGAAACACGTTCACTAAGGTATTCAGTTGCTTCCTACACCTATTCACTGCTCAAACGATATTCGAATATTGCACAGGTGAGGGCGCTACGTCAGTTACATGACGCATTAGTCCTGTTTCAAAATGACCTACATTACACGTCCTACACACATGTACTGCATGCTGTGATTGGTTAATCCGCTTTTCTAAGGTCCACTTTCGGAGCAGTCATTGGAGGGACCTCATGTGTTAGGTCTCATTATTATGTATTATTCAATTTACAGCTTCCTGATTGGTTAATGTGTAGGTCCGGTCCTCCAGTGTTCACTGCCTCATTATGCAATGTCCCATGTACTTTTGGATGATGCCTGCACGTGGTCGCAGCTCGATCCCAGTATATGAAGAAAGGTACTCATGCCGAGTATTTGTCAAAATATCTAGTTAGATTGACCTTGTTCGAGAGTTCCTTCACTATTCATGGCATTTTATGTGATACTGTGAATTATACATGAATTAAATATTGCCAGGAGAAATTTTGTCCTTTTCCCTGCGGCAGTTGGTTGAAATGAGCTACTGACGCCTGAAACCATTACGTAATTTTTGTTACGTAATGCCTTGAAGCTCTATTGTTTCCTCTTGTCATTCACAGGCCTCACTGTTGTCGATGCGGCCAATGCCCCCGTCAAATCAAAATGAAAATGAAAACGTGAACTTTGTACGTAACCAACAATTGGGAAACAACGAGCCAACCTGCCTGTAATGCATAAAGGGACAGGGATAAGTAAAAACATGGAAATTTGACGCATGAAGGTTTGTCGGCATTTTTCGTTGAAACTTTCGGCCGATCCGTGAACATCACGAATAAAGTATTACTTCAGCGGTAGACAGGAAGCACGAGGGACATTGCATAATGAGGAAGTAAACACTGGAGGACCGGACCTACACATTGTCCAATCAGGGAGCTGTAAAGTGAATAATACATAGTAATGAGACCTAACGCATGAGGTCCCACCAATCAGCGTAACGCAAATGGACCTTAAATTATCAGATGAAGCAATCACTGATGTTGGTACATATGTCATGGACCTGACTTATGAAACAGGACTATTGGGACACTGGTTCCGCTTTGATGTCATTTCTAAAATAAGCGGCACCATTGCATCATATCGCTGCGCACGGTATTTTATCGCCGTATGGATTTGAAATCAGTGTAATCGGTGTAATAGTAGGGTGGCCAAAGTTAAGCTAAAATGTTGCGACATTATACGCAACTCACGCACACTGAAAGTGAAATTTGATTTTCGTGAAATTTTAAACGCCATTTTTTCTGAAAATAAGTAGCTCAGTTACTGAAAAAATGGATATTTCCAATTGAAATCGATGTATGAGGCAGGTTTCATTAAAAAACTGAAGAAAAAACGATAGAAAAATAGTGTTTTTCCTCTCCAAAAATGCCACTTTGTACTGACCGGCCACAGCGCTCGAGCGGTCGCCGCTCATGGCACGCACTTCTGAATCCAGTCAATACCTATTTCGCAACGGAACTGCTTTCGGGCCCTGTGCACGCTGTCATAGAACTGTGAAACTTGGCCAGGAAGTGGCAGACCATCCCATTTACATGTAGTGGTGAGTTTTTGTTATATTCTGGGAATTTTAGCCAGCAAACACGAGGTAAAGTGAGTACGGTAAATTCGGTGTAGATTTTTCCCATTTAGATACATATTTTTGCCATAAAACTTGTAGCATGCTCTTTTTAAACATCATTCCAACATTTCTGTGAAATATGACGAAAATCTGTCCACGAGCACAAGTACGAATCATAAAACAAAATCGTGTTCATTCATAGACCTCAGTACAGTGTGACTCAAGATGGCGGCGGAAGTTGACAGCCTGCCTGAGGCTGAAGTTAGGGACAGCTATTTCTACAATTTCATGGCTGAAAATGAACTGCATTAAAAGACAATTGGCAGTTTAAATTGATTTGTTAGAATTGAGTGTTATTAGATAACATTGTGACAAAATTTCATTGTATTGTGAGCTCTAGTTTTTAAGTTATGTGAATTCAAAATTCATAAAAACATAAAAAATCCATCCATTTTTCGATGGTACGGTGCCGCCGCAATTTTGACTAAGTCAGACAAAATATTTTCAATTTTCAACACTCACAGTTTCAAAATCCAAGACTGTGCATCAGTCAAATCTTGATTTTTCCGTAATATTGGGTAAAGCTGTGCACAAGACACATAGTTTAATGATTCCATGTGAAGTAAATAAAAAATTATGGGTTGCCAAACTTGAAGGAATCGGCATTCATTGAAATAATTTTTTAAAATTTGCCGAAAATTGTCCGCGAAAAAATGGCATTTTTATTGCTTTAAAACTTCATAACTTTTGATTGGATACAGCTATTTGCATAATTTTTTTTATTTTTCTTCTTTTACCCCATTCTTGCTAAAAATCCATTTAAACTGTGTGTATAAACAAGAGAAAAAAATGGCTTGGCCACCCTAGTAATAGCGCTTATGAAATGTTTCTCGGGAGATATCTCGAGAATCACGAAAGGTTTCACGAGACTTGAAAGCTTCCAAACGATACGCTCTCATGTTGCACTCGGGGCAGGAGACACACATTCGTATATTGGTGTTGTCCTCAAACGTAGATGATTCAGTTTGCGTTAAGCCAGTCCGCCCCTCGAAAAGGAAGGGCGTAAATTTTTGCTGGAACTTTCTCCATGGAAACTTTCAACCATTCTTTTCCAAAACAAAATTAAAATCGAGGGTCACCATGCAGACTTTGGTAGTATAGAAACAAATTACCCAATGTCTAGCGATACTTCAACCTCAAAACGGCCGCAATGCCAGTGTACACTGTTAAGGGAAAATAAAATTCCCGATTTTTGCAAAACTAAGCTGGTGAAAATTTCATCCATAAGCTTCAGCAAAGTGAGCCACGACAACACGGTACACAGACAAACAATGATATTATAAACGCTTTAGAGTCTGGATATCTGTCCCCAAGGCGCATTCTATCTTAAGGTAAAGGGCGACGAATTCGGACGCGCACACGCTTTAGAACGTTTCTGCGCAGATTTAACTCCAGCCTGCCGCAAAGGGGTTATTTGTAGCGCATGTATTTAACATCACCTGCCATTGTTGAAATTGCGCTTTTACCTAATTTTTTGACCCAGTGTCTTAGAAATACATGTGACCTATGACCTTGTCATATTTTGACCCCCTAGGAAGCTGGTTTTTATTCAATATGAGCGAAAAATTAACATTTCTCTCCCATTTATATGGCGCAAATTACCCATTCACCTGGAGATATTGTAAAAAGTAGCGTGGTGACACCCTTTTATTAAAAGTGTAAATTAAATGGTATTATGTCAGAAGTTTTTTCGCCAAGTTTGGTCAAAATGACACCATTCAAAGCGACAGGAAGAAAGTTCGGAAAATTATGTAGTGATATAATTTTGATATCGTCATTTTGTAATCGATACTTATGTTAAAATTTCTTCACAAACATCATGAAAACTATACATTCGATAGATATGGATCTTAAGTCTTGGTATTTATTAAAATTAACTCATTTGCTAAGCGTTTTATAATTGCTTTCTTTAGTTTAAGTGAATTATATCATTTTTATTTATTTCTAACGATGCCATTTTAACGTCCGTTTCCATGGAAACAAGCATGGTGACCCCCATTTTTTATTTCATTTTTGCATTTGGACAACTTCCAAGAATATTTGTGCAAAGTTTCAAGAAAATGACACCACAACTTAATTTTGACGTAATTTGTAGTACTTCACCTTAAGCCACAGACAATGTAGATCCCCGCTTTATTTTTAAAGCAAATTTTTTATTTTTTAATCTAATAAGTTGGCACCTTTTAAAGAAGTAAAGCTGTTTAAAAGACGCTCTGTGCTGTCGTGTAACTTCTTTTCTTTGGTGTGATTTTAAGAAAGGCTCTATTTAACTGAACTTCACTTTGCTCGTTATACAGTCCTACAAAATGTTAGTCTCCTTTGATACGAAGCTGATCATTTCCAGTCTTTTATAAAATATATTTCTATGACTTTTGAAAGCAATAACCACTATCTGTCACGAAATGTCACGTTTGATTCAAAGAAATTTAAAGTGATTTATTTACTCCTGTATCTGTCTTTCAAGTTCTCCACATGTGTAAAGCTGTTATCCACAAAAAGTGTCCGATTTCAGCTCGTTGCATAATAAGTATTTTTCATGGCGTGTTATCTATAATCAGTGTTGTACGATTCCTGAATTTTTACTGGTTTTCTTACTGCTGTGGGTAACAAGGACCATTTCAGCTTTCGGTTATGATGGTGATGGTGATAACGAAGGTGGTGATGATGTTTATGATGATCATGATCATGATGATGATCATGATCATTATGATGATGATAATGATGATGATGATCATGATAATGATGATATGATAATGATGATAATGATGATGACAATGATGATGATAATGATGATGATGATAATATATATGATGATGATGGTGATGATAATGATGATGATGATCATGATGATGATGATAATTATTATGATAATGATGATGATGGTGATGATAATGATGATGATAATGATGATGATGATAACGATGATCACGATGATCATGATGATAATGATGATGATAATGATGATCATGATGATGATGATGATAATTATGATGATGATGTTAATTATGATGATAATGATGATCATGATGATGATGATAATTATGATGATGATAATGATGATGACGATAATTATGATGATAATGATGATCATGATGATGATGATAATTATGATGATGATGATGATAACGACGGTCTAGACGATGATAAAAATGACAATGGCTGCCGCTACAAAAATAACGTTTTGGGATTTTGTATTCTACACTTATTAGCTCATTGAACGAAATGTTAGCCTCTCTGTGACGTTCCGCGGCAGACTAACAGCCGATGAGAATGCTTGCCGCTAATGATTTAATCGCTGCGTGCTGACTACAGCCGAAGTAGTCTGCGCACATGTGACAGTGACAGCAAGGCCTAACTTAGCAACTTTTCACTGTCAATCATTAGTAACAAGGCATGACAATAAAAAACCCAAAATCGTGCATTTTGATAGGCTGGTCGGAAATCCCTTTAAACAAACTAATCTCGGCGTTATTGCCTCTGCAAAGATAATCTGTTGATCAGATGAGCTCTGACTCGGGACGGGACAGCGAAATGATGGCATGGTTTATTGCGTGGGTGAGGGCCACCCGAGGTGTACGCATGCGCAACAAATATATTATTTTCTCGTTTTTCAATTAGTCAGCCCAAATACGTCTAGTGTTTGTTCGTAATAAAAGTGACACATTACACAGCTTTTATCACTTTATAACACTTGCAAAACCTAACGAAGTGTGAATCTGCATTACGTGTTGTTTAATTTCGTTAATTAGGTTGCTATGTACTTTTTAAGTCATCACGTAATGTGCTGCAGCCTGAGCCAAGAAGTCCGGAAGGGCTGAATACAATACAAAATATGTGCACAGTTCCCAGGTGTTCAGATGTGCAAAGTCTTACACCGTAAACCATTGATTTCTCCCCGTCTTTAAGGTAACCCATTATATTCTGTCAAAAGGATATTGAGATTTCATTATGTACGTTAGTGAAATCTCTCTCTCTCTCTCTCTCTCTCTCTCTCTCTCTCTCTCTCTCTCTCTCTCTCTCTCTCTCTCTCTCTCTCTCTCTCTCTCTCTCCTCTCCTCTCTCTCTCTCTCTCTCTCTCTCTCTCTCTCTCTCTCTCTCTCTCTCTCTCTCTCTCTCTCTCTCTGCCTGTTCCCTTCTGTCCACGTGTTGTGTCTTTGTCTGAATGTGCCGTTGTACCTTATTCTTCCAGTTCCTCTCTGGAGTGCAATGTCGTGTTGTGTTGTGTGTGTTGTGTTGTGTTGTGTTGTGTTGTGTTGTGTTGTGTTGTGTTGTGTGTTGTGTTGTTTGGTGTTGTGTTGTGTTGTGTTGTGTTGTGTTGTGTTGTGTTGTGTTGTGTTGTGTTGTGTTGTGTTGTGTTGTGTTGTGTTGTTTTGTGTTGTGTTGTGTTGTGTTGTGTTGTGTTGTGTTGTGTGTGTGTGTTTGGTGTTGTGTTGTGTATTGTATTGTGTATTGTATTGTATTGTATTGTATTGTATTGTATTGTATTGTATTGTATTGTATTGTATTGTATTGTATTGTATTGTATTGTATTGTATTGTATTGTATTGTATTGTATTGTATTGTATTGTATTGTATTGTCACAGTGGAGTTGTACTACATATATCCTGTCATTACTCGTTCGATGGCATATGGTAGAGGCGTATTATAAAAATAAAAGATCAAGAAAAGCTTAGCTCGCAGGGTTGTATAGATTGAGATATAACTTACCAATCACATAGAAAAACAGACATGATGGAAAGACCACATTGATGCAACATTATCAACAACATCAACAAAAGGTGAGGGGACAGTCAGGCAAATGGATAAATCGGGGGCGTTATGAGGATAGAACTGCCCACGCAAATGTGACGCTTGATAAATCGTGAGAAAACACAAATATAATAAACGATTTGTTTCTCTGCTTTCAACAGTTACTAGCGTGATAATTATGGCCATCTACAATCGTAGATATGGTGATCACATCAACATTTTCACTAAGGTGATTTACCCAGATGTATTGAAAGATAGCTGGGGAGGGGGGGGGGGGGAGGGGCAATGGAATGTTTCAAAATGTAAATAGTGAGGTGAAAAAATTCCGTTGAATATGTGATCTACAGCACAAAAAAAACGACGAAGTACAAGGGGAATTTGATATCAGACGCGGGCGATGGAACTTGATTGTGCCATTTTCATTGGTGCGCGGTCACATATAAGACAGTTTAACAGTGTTTTGTCGGCTGCTGTATGGTGGATTGACATGGAGAATATACAGTGTGACAGGACAGAGGGGAAGGGTGATTGAGAATTTAAGTTGCAACTGCAGGAATGGTTTCATAAAGCTTTGTTCCCTGTTGTTGCTAACATATTTTGGCTTGTATGTATGTATGTATGTATGTATGTATGTATGTATGTATGTATGTATGTATGTATGTATGTATGTATGTATGTATGTATGTATGTATGTATGTATGTATGTATGTATGTATGTATGTATGATGTATGTATGTATGTATGTATGATGTATGTATGTATGTATGTATGTATGTATGTATGTATGTCTGTGTCTGTCTGTCTGTCTGTCTGTCTGTCTGTCTGTCTGTCTGTCTGTCTGTCTGTCTGTCTGTATGTATGTATGTATGTATGTATGTATGTTTGTATGTATGTATGTATGTATGTATGTATGTATGTATGTATGTATGTATGTATGTATGTATGTATGTATGTATGTATGTATGTATGTATGTATGTATGTATGTATGTATGTATGTATGTTAACAGGGTGTATGTATGGATGTATATGCACAGGATGTATGTAGTGTAGTGTAGTGTAGTGTAGTGTAGTGTAGTGTAGTGTAGTGTAGTGTAGTGTAGTGTAGTGTAGTGTAGTGTAGTGTAGTGTAGTGTAGTGTAGTGTTGTGTAGTGTAGTGTAGTTAGAGTATTACAGTGGAGTGTAGGTAGATTGGTTTGCTGTGGTGTGGTTCGGCGAAGTGTGTTGTGTAATGTAGTATAGTGAAGTGTAATGTAGTGTCGTGTCTGGTTGTGTATTGTATTCCCGTGTCGTATTATAGTATAGTAAAGTTAATCTGAAACATTGTTATGATATAGTATTGTTGTATATATTTGTATGTCTGTCCTTGTAAAGCATTTCTTTTCTCCACCGTGGTGAATTCAAAACTGTACCACGTGAACTTACAGTGGTTACGTGCGAAATTACAGCTACATAGACCATGGTAAAACTTTTCATATACATTAAAAAAGTTATGATAGTGCAATATAGGGAGAGGCGGAGACATTTCACATGAGGACACGGCACAGCATGTTACGGGGATTTTACCGTGCGCAAACATCCATAAACAAGACAAGACCAGTATTTCTAGCATGTCGCCGACACATTAATTGGCGATAATTCTGCGTGAAGCTAATTTACATAGTGCAATAAATTTTTCAGAAAATCTTAGGATCAGCAATTTTAGTACTGGTGGGACGTTCCAAAAACATTATAAAACAGTGAACGTCGTGTACTGAGAGAGCATACTTATCCGGCTAACGTGGAACTTGCAGGTTAGTACCGTCTGTCCGTTCAGGTAAGTTTGGCACTTCCCATGCTTTTATATGTTGATTTATTTTTCGGATCCCTCGCTTTTGTGGAAAAGGGTTCTTTAATGCTGTGGGATCAACTTTAAGAGATTCTAGATGATGTGGAGATTTTGACAAGCAGGACTAGTACATTTCTTGTGTCCATGAGAAGCGGTCGCTGTGATAAGTGCGACGTTACAAACAAAACGGTTCTGAGGTTGCGGTCGAGCTGCCATGTCATAGACACTCTCAATGAAGGCATTTGATTCTCATGGCAAAGAAATGGTCTTCCACAGAACCAAAGTACGAAATGATTCAGTGAAACGTCACCAATTCACAATGTTGTCAGTTTGTTTGTGTTTTGTTTTCTCTTGAGGCTAAAATAAGCGCAAACTGCACAGCTCTTTTTCAGGACGAAAAGCGAGATCCGAGCTCGTAGTTCGAACATAGGCGTCATAATGAAGTTTCAAGGCACTCTGATGGTTCTACTTCTGGTCGTCTCAATATGTAATGCTGAGGTAGGCCTAATGTATTAAATTTGCACGTTACTCAGATTTGTTACATTCGTGACGAAACATTTTTCTTAAATCATTCTTTCTGATTTTAGTGTATTCCAACTTGAATTTTATTCGAAAATTTCATAAAAACACAAAAACTACCTTCTAGGCAATATTAAACACCACCTGTGCATATATGGAAACACGATTAAAAGAGTGTTTCAATAATTTCTCTGTACATTAGTAAGTTGCATCCTTGAATAATTCAACGCCTTTCAGAAATACCCGGTTACCATTGCACAAGGCGACACGACCTACGAAGGTTTGGTTGAAGTCAACGTCGACAAGGGCGAGGAGATCTACAAGACAGGCTACACTGTGCCTGAAGATGGTTCCGAGCCAAAGACCGGTCTAGATGCGCCGTACATAGTGCGCGACGTCTATGAGGTACTTAAATTATGTATACATGTTGTACAAACTTTCCGAATGCATACACGAACGGTCACCGTATGCCAGCCGCATGAATTTGCCAATGTCAAATCGAATAGTCGGATTTTCTGGATATAAGTCTTTCGTTATTTTTTGAACAACGTTCTTTCCTTAAGTTTCTTTAGAAAAGACGCATATTGTCACGTCCCCAGTACGCGCACACGGGAGTGCAGGAACGCCAGTGTGGAATCGATTTGTTCGCGCGGGCAAAGTTTTTTTCGTTTGACGAATGCTCATTGGTCCTTGTTGTCCCAGCGCCCCAAGAAGTGTACTGCACGGTCGCGTAATATAAAAGCGGAATTTTAGCGCGGCAGACGAACTTCAAAGCAAAAGGGTTTCTGCAATACCTTTTGATGACAAATATGTTTAAAAATCGACCGAAATAAGATGCCACCTGGTTATTCTGACTAATACACCGCCACAATATCAATACTGAATGTTGTTACAGCAGTGAGTATAAACCTTTGTCAGTAAAACATTTTTAATATAGCATTATCTGTGAGTGGAGGTTGACAATGATATTCGAGTGGGAATGATATAGAATAAAGGTTCTCGATGACGATGGTATAGTAAAATACGATAAATTCAATTTTCAGTTATTGAAGGGATGCGAGAAAAATAACCCAGGCTCGTGTTAGATAGAAATTCCCCAACTCGTGTGAGACATTCCATCTCAGTCAATTGGAATCTGGGATTCTATAAGTCCTACACTGAGACGACGGCGGCGACTATCCCACCACGTATAGTCAATATTTCTCTGCTGTCACCGGGCAGAAGCTTCTTATACTTTGGCACTGGAGCACATCGTTCTCTTGTGGGATCATGAACAGGTTTACTTATACATATGCGACACTCGTACTTCTTCTTTGTCTTTGTCTGTCTGTCTGTCTTGTCTGTCTTTCTGTCTGTCTTTCTGTCTCGCTCGCTCTCTCGCCCGCTCGCTCGCTCATTCGCTCTACAGTGTAAATGTCGTGAAGTTGCAATAGAGAGAGCACAATCCACCATTTTCGAAAACTTGTCATTTCCTCTTCGCATTAATGTTGGTCGGTGTTTTTGATTCGGACCGTTCTCTTTTGGTGAATTTGGAATACTTGCAGTCAGTCGAGTGAAGATGAGAACTTAATAGTAATAACACTGTCATTTTGTATTTCCTGTAGAAAATTGACGCCACTGTTGATGAAGACAAAGGAGTCTGTTATCTGTCTGCATACGATGCAACCGAAGAAATCAGCCCCGAGAATCTTCAGAATGATCTAGAAATGTCAGACGTAAGTCCTAATTTTTATTTTTCGAAGCCTGATTCGAGCCAAATACTTTGATCGCAACACTTCATTCCAGTAGGTATAATTTTGAGAACAAGTCATCGTTGATGACACAGTCCCCACTTGTTAATGGGTACTTTGATTACATGTCCTCAGAGAGGTTAGAGTCCTCTTCAATAATTAGGTCTGTGATAAAATACTTTGATACAGATGACGCTCAATGGCCAAGAATGAGTTCCATGGTGATGAAAACATAAAACCAATGTAGGCCACCATCCTAAAGTTCAGAAAATGAGTCAACAAGGAATTAATCAACAGGATGTGCAAAACATTTGTGCACACAATTCTAACACTTGACAGATTATCACTGGTACCATATTTCATAAAGTTTGATGCAGTATTTACAACACTATGAGATCAACATCTGTATCAAGTTTCATCACA
Source organism: Ptychodera flava (assembly GCF_041260155.1). NCBI lineage: Eukaryota > Metazoa > Hemichordata > Enteropneusta > Ptychoderidae > Ptychodera > Ptychodera flava. The sequence goes on along the minus strand of NC_091930.1, from coordinate 22,619,954 downwards.
TTTGACGTTGTATTAATTTATGGCTATATCACCCTAATTAGGAAAGTTCATTACTTATGCAATGACAAATTAATTAAAATGACACTGATAAATGTCTTTTCAATGTTAAAGCAATGTGAGCTTAACATCAGTTATCATCTGTATAAAGTTTCATGAATTGATGCAGTACATATTTCTTGACATATCAGCCTACTTACAAAACTTCAATAATTGACATGTTACTGCTACATGACGTGAAACAAATTGACGAGCATATGTATGAAATACTCGTAGGTCAATGTCCTTGTACCAACTTTGAATGATACTGGTGGAAATATGTCTGATTATGGCTCTGTACATTTGAAAATTGTAACAAAATCACCGCCATGCAGCAATATTTGATCTTACTGTTTCAAAACTCAACACGTATATGTATGACGTAAGTCAATGTACATGTACCAACTTTGAATAAGATCAGTTGAGACTTGCCAGAGTTATGGCTCTCGACATGAAACAACCATAACAAAATTGCTACCATGTGGCCATATTGGACCATCTCGTGAAACCAATCGACATACATAAATAAGTCAATGTCCTTGTACCAACTTTGAATAAATTCGCTTGATACATGTCTGAGTTATGGTTCCAGACATGAAAAATCGGAAAAAAATGGCCACAAAACAAATCAATGTGCATATGTATGACATAGGTCACTGTCCTTGTACAATGATTAAATTGGTGAATAAAATAAGTGGAGACATGCCCAAGTTTTGGCTAAGGACACGAAAAAATTGTAACAAAATGGCTGCCATGCAGCCATATTGGATCATATCATGAAACAAATTGACATACATATGTATGACATAGGTTAAGTCCTTGTACCAACTTTGAATAAAATCGGTTGAGATATGCCTGAGAGTATTATGGCTCTGTACATGAAAAAGTCGTAACAAAATGGCCGCAAGGCAGCCATATTGGATCGTATCACATAACAAATTGACATGCATATGTATGACATTAGTCAATCTCCTTGTACCAACTTTGAATAAAATCGGTCGAAACATATCTGAGTTATGGCTCTGTACATGAAAACATCGTAATAAAATGGCTGCCTAGTGGCCATATTGGATCGTATCACATAACAAATTGACGTATATATGTATAACAAGTCATCGTTGATGACACAGTCCCCACTTGTTAATGGGTACTTTGATTACAGGTCCTCAGAGAGGATAGAGTCCTCTTCATTAAATCTGTGATAAAAATACTTTTGAAAAAAATTCGCTGGATACATGTCTGAGTTATCGTTCAGGACATAAAAAAATCGTAATAAAATGGCCACACGGCGACCATATTGGATTGTATCACAAAACAAATTAACGTGCATATGTATGACATTAATCAATCTCCTAGCTTGTACCAACTTTTAATAAATTTGCTTGATACATGTCTGAGTTATGGTTCCCGACATGAAAAAAACATATCAAAATGGCCACACCGCAGCCATATTGGATCGTATCACAAAACAAATCAATGTGCATGTGTATGACATAGGTCAATGTCCTTGTACCAACTTTGAATAAAGTCGGTTGAGATATGCCAGAGTTATGGCCCTGTACATGAAAAAATCATGACAAAATGGACGCACGGCGGACATATTGGATCGTATCATAAAACAAATTGATGTGCATAGCTATGATATTGGTCAATGTCCTTGTACCAAATTTGAATAAAATCGGTTGAAACATGCCTGAGTAATGGCTCTGTACATGAAAAAATCGTAATGAAATGGCCGCCTGGCGGCCATATTGGATCATATCACAAAACAAATTGATGTGCATATGTATGACATAGGTCAATGTCCTTGTACCAACTTTGAATAAAATCAGTTGAGATATGCCTGAGTTATGGCTCTGTACATGAAAAAAATCGTAACAAAATGGCCGCACGGCGGCTATATTGGATTGTATCACAAAACAAATTGACGTGCATATCTATGACATTGGTCAATGTCCTTGTACCAACTTTGAATAAAATCGGTTGAAACATGCCTGAGTAATGGCTCTGTACATGAAAAAATCGTAATAAAATGGCCGCCTGGCGGCCATATTGGATCGTATCACAAAACAAATTGACATGCATATGTATGACATAGGTCAATGTCCTTGTACCAACTTTGAATAAAATCGGTTGAGATATGCCTGAGTTATGGCTCTGTACATGAAAAAATCATAATAAAATGGCCGCCTGGCAGCCATATTGGATCGTATCACAAAACAAATCGACGTGCATCTGTATGACATATGACGTAATCCTTGTACCAAGTTTGAATGAAATCGCTCCAGGCATCTCTGAGATATCTGCGTGAACGGACGGACGCACGCACGCACGCACGCACGCACGCACGCACGCACGCACGCACGCACACACGCACGGACATGACCAAACCTATAAGTCCCCCCGGACGGTGTCCGTGGGGACTAATAACCATGCGGGGATGGCGACCACAGCTCTGACTCGCCCTTCTCATGTTCTGTAGCGAGACTTTGTACCACTGTATCGGCAGCAATTGAGATCTAAATTAATTCTACGTGATTAAATTACCTGTCATCTTGTATCATGATCAATATCTGTGATGATATTCACCTGATGATGGTTAAACAAGTCAAACATATCGCCATAACGGCTTACGAATTCTTAACTATTGATTCACTATCACCAATAAGGGGAATATCTACGACTATAGTTACTAGTCCTATGCATGCTACTCAGTAGTAGAGACTAAATATTTAATATTCATTGTTCTCATAGGGGCTTGACTTATAACATTAGAATCTCACATCCCACACGGACCTGGGATTAGATTTCTCACACGAGTAGGGGAATTTTCTCTGCGACAAGCGTGAGACAAAATATCCCCAACGAGTGTGAGAAATCTGATTCCTGGTCCTTGAAGGTGTGAGATTCTTTTACTCACATGACCATAAAATGCGTTAAATTCATACCGGAAACATTGAATGATTATTTTACGTGTATCAATGACTATCCTACTTTGTGGCCATGTTATTATTCCGCATCACTAATACGAGATCCATGGTGAGTTGTACTGCCGATATTTTAACTTCTGTTCCGGACGAGATATCTGTCAGGAAAGTTAGGTGATATGTTCCAAGTGACCTATGTTCACTTGTTATTTGGAAAATTCGACCGTCTTTTGTGAGTCTGTCAGCAACGACAAACAACATTATCCTAAATAGTCGTCTGTCACCAAGCTGTGACCTGCCCACATTGCAATAGAATTTTGCACTCCGAGCGGACGGCCGTTTATTATCCAGTCAAAGCTCGTGTCATAACATACCGCTTTCGTAAAGTGCATGTAAAGTGTGGATTTTATGAAAATTAGGCCTACATTAATGAGCATTATTTCGGTATTGAAATTTTATGCTGATGACTCTTTATCAATATGGAATAGTCATGTGTCCAGAATCATGCAAGGATTGCAAGAAATGTGAAAATTTACCTTTGCTTCATATTTTAACCTTAGTGCCTCTATAGCAAATATTTGGCATCATACTCCCTTTCTGATGTTTAACTTCAATGGCAGGGTCAGAAAGTTGATGACGACAAGATAGTAAATACGCAGGAAGTTGAGATCATTGAAGAGCCAATCGAAGACATTTTGTCAGTCTCGTCTGTGATTGGTTCACACTGTGCTGACAAGACAGCTTATTTGACCGTGGTCACAAAGGAGAAAACGACCTGTGATGGCACTCAGTGCGAATTAGGAGAAACTCAAGCCCAGGGTTAGTTGGAATATCACGTTTACTTTACATTACTTTACATTATCACCGTGATAATGAATATAGCCAACATTATTAATTAATGTCCGATAACTGCTATGTTTCATAAATCTACTTCGGCTGTTTTGGATCGTGAGATTGTGAGGCAATATCAGCTTATCATGGCACGAATTTATTCATCACGTAGACAGACTACAAATAAAGTTGGCTTACTTTTTGTAAACTGAAATAGCACTCATTCAATCGTTTGCATAACAGATATAGCTGCTGTCTTGCAAGTGAACTAAATGCACTTTTAGGAGAACGTTAAAGAATTATTGAATGTCTCTAGTTGAAAATGTTGACAAGAAATGAAGACAATGGATAGAGTTTGTCTTTTTGCATGATGGTGAGTAATCAAAGTCTTGTTCGACAACAGTTCTTAAATGTTTGTGCAATCGTGCTGAGTGCTCTAACTTAGGTGTCACATCAGACCATAGCTGCTAAACCAAAGATGGGTAGATTGAACGTGATCATACTAAAACGAAAGGAAACGCAAATATGATAAATAGAACAACTAATTTGGGAGAATTGGATCTTCATATTGTTCAGGTTTTAGTTGCCTAATAGCAGAATATTGCAATATTACAGTTACTCATAAAAACAACTGTATAACTTAACAGATAAACTTGCATTTAACTATCAAACTTCACTATCCAGCTTAGTTAAACCAAATCAGTTCCAATCGTGTTAATATTAATTTCCCATGGGCCACCACACTAGCGTATAGCTCAATTTTCCTATTTTAAACATTCACCGGCACGAATCCTCTTGACAGGTGTTAGGTCAATACCATCTTGACTACTGATGAATTTTCCCGGGTGGGCAAGTCCACGGAAAGTTTGAGACAGTTATGAAAATAGCGCCCTCAGTGGCGCTTTTTGCCAAATCCGGGCTCATTGCTATGATTGCGATGGGCCTTATAACGCCTCATATTACCACAGAATGCTATAGCCATCATTCACAACAGTCCGCATTTTGATTCAAGCATGCAAACATCTTAATAAAAATACGTCACATTAAAGTACAAATCAAGCAATCATCCACGAAGGTATAAAACTTAACGGTCCGCACCATTTTTCACCCTGACTATCTTCGTGATGAATTGTTGATCTTGTTCCAGGTAATGCTTGGCAGATTCTCGGTCTGTTCACCTCTCTATCCCTTGCCCATTTCTTGGCAATCATCGTGGTCATTTAACTGCTCATTCTATTCATACATTTAGTAGTTAAAGATTTTCATTTTTCATTTTCAGCTTCGTGCCTCAAATGGATCATCGAGAAAGTGTTCAGATGGATATGGAGATGCCTTTCCTCCTGCTTTCGCGTGAGAATTGAGGAAAAGAGAAGGGTTTGTATCAGATGGGGTTAATGTCCGTCGTCGTCATTAGCATCTCCTATACGTATCAACATAACGGAAAACATGATATTTTCAAAATTCCAATCATTTTTCCGACCTTCACGAATGAAAAAGAATTCGAACTTAGTGTCAAACTTTTTCTGTAGTTGTTATTGTGTCAATCTTTTTTTCTGGCCACAGAATTAATTGGCTTGTATACCTTTATGTATGTATGTATGTATGTATGTATGTATGTATGTATGTATGTATGTATGTATGTATGTATGTATGTATGTATGTATGTATGTATGTATGTATGTATGTATGTATGTATGTATGTATGTATGTATGTATGTATGTATGTATGTATGTATGTATGTATGTATGTATGTATGTATGTATGTATGTATGTTGTATGTATGTATGTATGTATGTATGTATGTATGTATGTATGTATGTATGTATGTATGTATGTATGTATGTATGTATGTATGTATGTATGTATGTATGTATGTATGTATGTATGTATGTATGTATGTATGTAGCGTGCGTTCTCGCTCGCTTATTGATTTGCCCGATGTTGGTCAGTCTGTCTGTCTGTTTGTCTGGCTGGCGGATCAGGAAGATTATTTTCGTCAAAGTCGAAAAAATCGGATGAATCCACCGTACCGGCGGACATGGAGAAGAAAATTAAAGGCAAGTACATAGCTAAGATCAACAAGATGTCTCTGAACCAACTCAGAGACTTTAATAAATGGCCTTTCGTCGATGAAATGAACAAGGAAATGAGAAGTCTTCTACCAGATGTTTCTGCTGACGCAATCAAATCTGCTTGTCACTACATTGGTAATGCCTTGAACAACCGAGTACAAGCACGTTTAAATGGTATGGGAAAGTCATCACACAGCTCATCAAGCTCTATCATTGGTTTGTTCACTTCTCCCATCCAATCTTTGATGAAGAGCTTTAGTAACTCAGAACCTGAAGTTTCTGGTGACGAAGCTGAAACCACACACTCTTGCTCACCAGATTCCGACACTCAAGTCCTTCATCCTGTTAAAAAGCAACGCAAATCTAAGAAGAAACGTGCCGCTTTGAAGAAACTGTCCGATCAAAGTAAACACTCAGACCTTGAACCGCACTGCACTGAAAGTTGTAAGTTCAATAGATCAGGCGATGGTGACATGATTAGATGCAGTCTTTGTCTCAAATGGTATCATTTGCCATGTGTGGATGCGAGCAGTGAGGAGACGAATCGCTATTTCTGGCCTTGCAAAGAGTGCAGACTCATCACAAAAAATATTGCTATCCTCAGAAGTGAACTTTCTGAACTCGAAAACGCGAACGCAGATCTCATGAAGTTATACTCATCATCTATGCAAGAAAACTCTGTCCTTAAGGACGAACTAGCTATGGTACGGGAACAGAATGTAGAATTAACACTCCGGCTGCGTGCTGAAACTAACTCTTCGAACCGTCACGAAAACGCTGCTACACATATGCCGGAAACTACGATTCCAACAACTACAACATCGTCAACACAAACTAATGACATCGGAGTGCAGCAGCAGTCTTCGCAAAACCAGACTTTACTGATTGGGGATTCGCTACTCCGTTTCATATCAGCATCAAGTCGTGAAGCTACTGTAAGATCTATACCTGGTGCCAGCAATTATCAACCCAAAACAGGGACTATAGAGAAATTGTCCTCCAGGTCGGCACAAATAACATCAGCAGTGGTAAATCAACTAATGACGTCATATCAGACTATCATGATTTAATCAATCTCGCGAACTCAAAATCAAATGACCACGTCACCGTTCTCAGTATTCCTCCTCGAACTGATAATGCCGATTTACAAGCACATATTGATGAAGTCAATACGGCTCTTGCAATGCTCTGCCAACGTGAACATGCTACGTTCATTGACAATGACAATGCATTTAAATTCCGCGATAACACCATTGACACATCAGCATTGTATCGTGATGGCCTTCATCTTAGTGTCAAAGGCTTGAGGAAAATGTTGATGTATGCAAGGCTCGACCAGATGTTCACTGCTGGGAAATTTGACAACCGTGGTAGTATGCAGCCAAGAAGCAACAGCTTGTCGAATCGACCAGTGTCCGAAAGAATGCGATCTACCTTCAATGCAAACTTTGGTGCTCCTGGTGCAATCCAACCCGGCAACCGTGACCAACGCAATCGTCCTACCAGATATGATGTTCGCTCTCAGTCGAATCGACGGCCGTATCCGACATGCTTTAATTGTGGTGTCGTCGGGCATGTGAGAACAAGATGTCCGCAACGCCAGGCCATTGATCGTCGTAATGCGCAGTCAAACGCCAACCCGATTAGATGTTTCAACTGTGGAGAACAAGGGCACACATTCAGAGTTTGTCGACATGGGGAAGCTATTTCTTGCTGGTCTTGCGGAAATTCCGGCCACAAAGCCAAGAACTGTTCCCGTGACTAGGTATCCGGCCACGAAGAGAGTGCCGTTCATCCATCAACACACGATAACATTGCTCTCAATCCAGCTTCGCTCTTTGCTCCGAACTCTGTCCTGAATCCGTTTCATGAACTCTCCAAAGCCAAAGGACTCCGTATAGGTCACTGGAACATTCAACACGTCACTAACAAGATTGATGAGTTACGTTTGATTTTAAATCATGATATTAAGCCATGTGACATTTTAATTCTTAGTGAAACTTTTCTTGGGGACACGCACTCTGATTCTGAGTTTTTCATTTCTGGTTTTGATTTATGTCGGAAAGACAGACAAGCTGGTATTGGTGGGGGTCTTCTAACGTACATTTGTTCCGATATTTCATGGAGTCGTAGGTTTGATTTAGAACCAACTGCAATTGAAATGATGATTCTTGAAATTCACATTGAAAAAAGTCGCCCACTCATTGTTATCGGTGTTTATAGACCACCAAGTTCCACAATATCTGTTGACAAGGAACTTGAATCAGTCTTTGAGTCTGTTTATCTCGAAAACAAGGAAATGATTGTCTTGGGTGACTTCAATTTTAATCTTCTTGTTCCGAATGGTATGAATCATTACATCTACAAATGTATGGTCTCTCGCAATTTAGAACAACTTGTCACTGCCCCGACTCGGCCTGTCTCTGGTACACTCCTCGACCATGTTTATGTAAATTGCCCGATGAACATTTCCTCTGTGTGTATTCCTAAAGTTGGTCTGTCTGATCACTACCCCGTTTGTATAGTGAGACGTAACCATGGCAACAAGAACAATACTGACTCCCATATTTGTGTTAAATCAAGACAGTTTCGTAACTTCAGTGTTGTTAATTTTACTAGTGATTTAATGGCGACTTCATGGCCACAAGTTTCTCTGTCAAACGATGTCAACTCAGTCTTTAATGGTTGGACTAGTATTTTCAATAATGTTTGTGATGCACACGCTCCTTATTTCGATAGGCGTGTGAATTGGTACAGACAGCCGCCATGGTTTTGCCCTGAGATTCTTGACCTCATTCATGTAAGAGACTATCATCTCGTTAAAGCTACAAGGTCAAATTCTCCCAACGATTGGTCATTGTATAGATCCCTCAGAAACAGGGTTGTTCACACCATTACCTTCGCAAAGCGCAGGTACTATAAAGATATTTTCAGTAGCAATTCCAGCAACCCGTCCGTTATTTGGCGCTCTGTGAATGAAATTTTGTCCCAGGGTGATATTCGTACACAAAACCCTTGCATTCATAGTGATGGTAGATTACTAAGAAACCATAAGGACATTGCCCAGGCATTTAATGTTCATTTTACTGGAATTACTGATAAGTATCGTAACTGTATCAATGTTTCAAATGATTTGAGTATTACTGCAGCATGGGTTAATTCAAAAGTTGGCTCAACCCCTGTTACTTTTCAAATCCCCCCTGTCTCAGTTAATTTTGTAAAAGAGCAGCTTTCTCTATTGGATGATAGTAAATCTGCTGGAAGGGACAATATATCTCCAAGACTTTTGAAACTTGGTGCAAATTGTATAGCAGATTCTGTCACAAGTATTTTCAACATGTCTATTTTCAATGGCATCTTTCCTGATTGCTTCAAAAGTGCCAAGATTGTTCCTATACATAAGTGTGGTTCAAAAAGTGACATTAACAACTATAGGCCTATTTCTCTTTTTACTATTCTATCAAAAATTTTAGAGAAACATGTTTACAATAGTTTGTACAATTTTCTGCATAGTAATAACTTAATTGTTGACTCTCAATCTGGTTTTAGAAAGTTACACTCATGTCATACTGCTCTGCTTAAGTTAACCGATCAACTTCTAAGCAATATGGATCAGGGTTTGTACAGTGGCTTAATGTTTTTAGACTTGTGTAAAGCTTTCGATCTTGTTGATCATGACATGTTGCTTAAGAAACTTCTTACTTATGGTGTAACTGGGTCATCTTTAAATTGGTTCCGCTCCTACATGACCGGTAGAAACCAGCTTGTCAGTTATATGTCTGAAAACTCTGACGTGTTACCAGTTACTTGTGGAGTCCCACAGGGCTCTATACTGGGTCCACTTCTGTTTTTAATTTTTATAAATGATCTTCCACTGTGTCTCAATGGGAGCAATTTGGAAATGTTTGCAGATGACCAGACCATGTGTGTTTCCGGGGCTACCATAGAAAATGTCAACTTCAGTTTGAATGAGGATCTTATACCGGTTTCAAACTGGGTTTCCAACAATGCTATGTCAATTAATACCACTAAAACAAAATGTATGGTTGTTGCATCACGTCCTAAAATCAAGCTTTTTACTGATTCTGATGCCCCTTTCACTATTCAAATCAACAACACTCCAATTGTAAATGTTTTTACTCACACACTTCTAGGTGTGCAAATTGACAACATCTTAAGTTGGGATGATCACATTAATAAGCTATGTAAGAATTTGTCTATGAGAATTGGAATTTTGCGAAAACTGCGCCCTTTCACTCAGAGAAATGTACTACTCTTGGTTTACAATGCGATATTTCTTTCTGTAGTCGATTATTGTTGCACTGTCTGGGGTAGCACTTCCAAAACAAATCTCCAGAAATTGTATAAACTCCAGAAAAGAGCTGGCAGGGTTATTTTAGGTGTCGATACATCTGTTTCCTCTCGAATTGTTCTCACTTGTCTCCATTGGTTACCCATAGACTTTCGTATTACTTATTTTACTGCTGTACTCTGCACAATCTTGCACCTTCCTATTTATGTAATCTATTCCGTCCTCTCACAGAAATGCATCATTTAAATACGCGCAACACTAGTCATGGTAATTTATACACGCCGTCATTTAGAACGGCTATGGGTCAAAGATCATTCGCTTATCGAGCAGTTAAAATTTGGAACGCTATTCCCCCGTCCGTTCGTAGCTGTGAAACTTTGTTATCCTTTAAATCCACATTACGTAATTATCTGTATGCTAAGTTCATGGACGAGGGCTCTGATTTGGATTGATTGTGTCTTGTTGGACCTTTGTTACATTTTAGTCTCGCAAATTTATTTATAATCTGTTTATTTATCGAAATGTCCCCAATTCAATAATTTTTCCATGTATGCTTTCTCTTTGTATGACAATGGACTTATTTTAGAGGGCTCTGATGGAAATTACAATTCATTTTGTAAATCGGACTACCCTCGTTAAATAAAGTATAATAATAATAATAATAATAATAATAATAATAATAATAATAATAATAATAATAATAATAATAATAATAATAAAGTGTAATGGGACACCTCTGTGTCCTACAAGGCGGTAGCAACTTACATGTTTGATTCTGGCCTACATTTGCTTATTTGATAAAGGGCCTTGGTATTTGTGGTTAACGTATGCCTAAGCATAAATCGAACGAATACAAGAACTTGAAATCTTCACAAAATGTTTTGACTAAATTGGTTTCCTAGATAGACGACTTTGGTATCTAATATAACAGGTCTGTCTACTCATCAATGGAAACTGAACGGTTCACTGTTTTTGCTCAAAGATTTGATTTCTAACATGCACACAATGTTGAGAGTGTTCGTAACTCACTAACCGGGTGTGCAGGTGGCCAAGCTGACTCAGCGTACCCCAACAAAGTGTAATTTTGTATTGAGTATTGGTTTTGAATGGACCTTGAATTCTTGTCAGGAAAATCTTACGTATACAGACTCTGCAGTGAAAAGGGGTCAGTAGAGAGCTGCGAAACCGAAACATTGATTGACACATTTAAACCTTCAGAGGAAACATAAACAATGACTTTTATTAAAATATCAGGTCATACTGATCCCTAGGACTGATCGCACGCTTTTATTGCAGAATCACCCCGATACAGTATGGAGAGTTGAGTTTTAATATCAAGGTACTGAAATTAATTGATGTCTTGCTCTCCAGACGTGGTCGGTGGTTTATGCAAAATAATCCAAGTTCATTCGAGTGTTTGGGATTGAAGGACGTTGAATAGGGACACGAACCGACGAGAGGGAGGAGCGAAGCGACCTGTTTAGGTTTACCTCCAACGGCACACTCTGTCATGATAGTAAATTATGTCAGCGAAGAAAGGCAGTCTGGAAAGCGAGATTATGGATTAGCTGCTTTCAGAAAACTGCAAACAACAAACAACAAACAACAACAAACAATTAAATAAAAACATCGCAATTAAGGTGAAAAGTTTATCTGTTCATCTATTTCAAAGCTTGGTGGCGCTTTATTCAAATGATTTAACCTTGTGAAACAACTAGCTTTTTTCACACACCAGCACTTCAGTGAGTGAACTGTGACGTTCACCTGCTCATGCAACCAGGTCCTTTCGACAAACTTTCGTGAAAAAGATCGACCAAATATAGTAAAAACATTGACAGTGTTATCCTCGGCGTCTCTTTATTTACATCTTGTTACACGTTGGAGCTACCATTTTTGTAAGATTTCAGTAAGTGTACGAACAGGTGTGAATGTTCTCAGAGGTGTATTTCATGTCGACATTTTGTCAGGGTACACGACAGCTAAATATAAATCTTAAATGTCTATAATAGGCCACATTTATTACTTGTGTGTTGGCGTATCTTTTCATGACATCGTACTTGAATGTCCCTACACCCACTTAAGGATTTGTACAAACTTCAAATATTGAGTGGATCAGTGTCGACTATAGCTGTGAATGCGCAAGTGGTGCTGTGCCGATACAAGGCCGCTTCTAATCAAGCCATAGACTTTCCGCGCAGTTTTAGTACGACGCCGATCGGTGTCGCTGATTTAGCTCGCAAAAGTGAAACAAGTAACGTTTAACTGACTATCTACAACTCTTCTATTACAGCTTACTACTAGCCTATAAGTAGATGTGTCTTCAATCTTACTTCCATGAGCCGCCGACGTTTCAGGCTGTGTTGAATGTGAACGTTTGCCCTTATCAGCGTACATAGCATTTGACAACTTTACAAGTCAAACTAAACGCGTGCACGTGTACCACGTATCGCTTAATATGGTTGGAAGAACACGTCACAACCAAGGTTGTAAAAGCGGGTCGTAGATCTGAGGTCAAAAGACTATTTTGGCCAAAGTCTATATAAGGTTAATGGGAAGAAACCCTTAAAAACGCATGACATTACGTGTCTATGTTTCCTATGGTAGTAGCAACAGGAACAGCACGCAATCGCGAGGAGAAGTCTACGTACATGGCAAACTCAAAAATGACCTAATTCCAACTTTGCCTGTAACATTCGACGAATTTTAGACAAATTGATTTTGATGTATTGGTAATGGACAGCAAAGGTTTAATTATTAGTTACAAGCTGCGTCATTGAAGAAGCTAGAGTTCATATTGAGTTCATTGTTTCCATATCATCGGTGCCATGGTGAAGAAAGTCGTTTGCTTTGCCCAGGGCGATGCCATCCTCACACCAGGAGTAGAATCATTTAAAAGTTTCGAATACCAAATACTAGTATAGCCAGACAGCAGCACAAGAATATGCACAGCTGCTGTTGAATCTTACAGCGCCCTCATCGATAACTGTTTGCTTAGCACACTCACATTTTGATGAAAATAACCCTGGATGCCATCTCCGAGTTAAAAACAAGTTGACAGTGTCGTCTTAGGGACTATTTACTATTACCTCAAACTTAGCGTCGTTGCAACAATAATTATCGGTTGAAAATAGTTTCATTTAGGATTGTTCCTTTGTTTTTGTTTTTGAAACCTTGATGAGGAAGCTTGGTCTTTGTGCTTTCTTGTTCATTCATAGACAGATTCTAACTGTTATGGTAGCCATATGGCTTTGCTCCAGTTGAATGACATGGATTTGAAATCCTGCGACAATGCGAATACGTGTGCAAACATTTATAATCTGATCTCATCATGAAAACTGCTCCTCGATATTAAAATGTGCATACACAATACTTGAGATCAAATGTAAAGTAAATTACAGTGAATTTAACTTTTTTTAAGAGAGAAAATATTAATGTCTGCAATATTTTACCATGTATATTTACCATTAATAAGAATATACCTTGTTGATCGATGTCCTCTTGACTCGTTTTTAGCAATCAACACTTGAGGGACCAATTTTAGACAGACAATGGCAGCTCAAGTTCTAGCATCGACCACAAAACTGACGTACAGTTATTGTCACACACCATGTCAACGACGATTTTGTGGCAAGACCATTGGTCAAGTATTCGATATGACCAGCGACAAATATCCAGAAAGAGAAGCAATAACTTACTATCCAAAGAATGGTGACGTCATACGCATAAGCTTCAAGGAACTGAGACAACAAGTAGATGGGTTCGCCAAGGGGCTGATAAAACTTGGTCTACAGAAAGGTGAAAAGTTAGGAATAGTGGTTGGCAGAAGATATGAGTACATCGCGGCTTACATGGGAGCCGTAAAGGCAGGTCTTGTCGCTGTCAGACATTTTCCTTCACTAAAGGCCGATCTACTGGTAGCGCAAATAAGCAAAGTTGGCTCGGCGGCCTTGGTCATCGACGGTGATGCTCTGGCCGTTATCCGTAATGCGGTTCCAGGAGTTGAAGAAGGCCTTGTTCCATGTTGTCTTCAGCCTCTTCCAAGTGTTCGCTGTTTCATCAACATCGATTCCATGGAAAAGAAGGGGGCTTGCTATCCCTTAAGAGAAATCGGAGGCTCGGAACTGCAAAGTTTGGAAAACGAAATTCAGCCAGATAACCCTGCTGTTATCTTTTTTACTTCCGGCAGTACTGGAATTTGGAAAGCTGCAGTTCACAGTCACAGCGCCATCGTCGAATGTTCAATTTCTATATCCGAAATTCATGCAGACATAAATGAGGGGCATCCTGGCTGCCACCTTTGTGTTGTGCACATGTATCCAGTTTCAGCTGAAGCCTTGTTTGCACCAGTGTTAACGGCTGGAGATAGGCTTGTTTTGCCTGAATCAGTTAATGTGCAGACATTTCTTTATACTTTGCAGAAAGAACGTTGTACATCTACAGTTATTTATCCAACTTATGCACTTGAAATTATCAACCTCACTGAAAAGCACGACTTTTACTCTTTGAAATTAGCACTCATCGGAGGAATTATTCTACTCTTGCCCGTTCTAGAAAAATTAAAGAAAGTTCTGACTCCAAATATACAAAACTCATATGGGATGACAGAAGCGTTACTTGTGACATCTCACGTTCCTACCGACCCCATCGATGGAAGAGTCCAAAATGTTGGACGGCCAATTCCACATTCAGAAATCAAACTGGTGAACGAGAACTTCAGAACTGTAGCAGTCAACACGGAAGGAGAAATCTGCGTCCGCGGCCCTAACGTATTCAAGTACTACCATGGTGACGAAGACAAGACTTCGAGAGTGAAAACTCAAACAGGATGGTTTATGACTGGAGATGTTGGAGTTATGCTCGATGACGGCAGAATTAGGCATCTTGGGAGAAAAGATGATTGTATTAAGAAAAAAATATTGAAAATCTATCCTATGGAAATAGAGAGGCATCTAGTTGGTCACTCTAAGGTGCAACTGTGCCAAGCAGTAGCTGTCCCAGACGAGAAATTTGTGAATGAGGTTTGTCTGTGCGTGGTACTGAGACCAGACATGGTGTGTACAGAAGAAGAAATAATGGGCATCTTGAAGGAAAAGCTAGATGAACTTCGCGTTCCAAAGCATATTCTTTTCTTTGATAGCTTTCCTACTACTGAGAGAGAGAAAATCTCGCGCAAGAGGGTGGCAGAGATGGCTGTTGAAAGACTTAAGTTATGAATAATCAGATGTCGTCTCTTGTTGGTAATTGGTGCAAAGCATGGAAAGTTAAACTAAATCTTAAAAAATGTGTTGTTATTTCATTCTCCAACAAGCGTATTCCGGTTCATTCCAATTATAAGCTGCATAAGCAATCAATCACACACGTGTTGATGTCATCAAGGATCTTGGTGTTTATTTCTCCAAAAATCTAAGCTTTGTACATCACATCAATTGCACAATCAAAAGAGCACATCAATTGGTCGGTTTTATTAAACGGACTTGCTGCGACGTCACTAATACCACTGCCATTTTTTCAATGTTGAAGAGTATCAAGGTTGTAAATACACACTTACTACCACCTGGCCATGGAAGAAAACAATGTTTACTTTCCCTGTAGGGTTTCTGAGTTAATGGTTGAATGTTGGCTCGGTTCAGTTTCAGTTTCTATAAATTACGAATCTGGCTTCTCCTCTTAGAAAAGATGACTATCACACACATTGGCTGTGTGTTACCGGCGTTATGTGGTGGGAGACCGTATAACGCCGGTAACACACAGCCCTGCCATGCAGAGCTAATGAAGAACCCCAATGCGGTCCCGTCGCACACCGTCTGCCGTCAGGACGAATCACTCAAACATAAAACCGTTCTTCGGGGACTCAGACAAGTGGCAACTGACCCGTTTGCGTGCCCGTAGCCCTGCGTACGATGTTGTGAGTTCCCGGCGTTATACGGCCCCAACACACAGCATCGTACGCAGGCAGGGTAGGGCCGGGCTAGCGTGCCCGTATCGCCGATGAAGTCAGTCATGGTTGTCTCGGAGGGCAGATCGTCCATGTAGCCGACACGAACACGAACTGTCTGATACCGGCTACCAACTCGGAGACTCTGGGTCATCAAACTTGGGTGTTGCATGGTGGGATACTTTAACTTCCGCCGCCGTTAAAATAAAGTTTTGCTCGTCGGAAAAATATTTTACTCTTCCCCAAAATATGTTTACTCTCGCTAGAAAGAGTTTGCTATGCATTATAGGTAATTGCGCCCTCACATGAAATATTTCTCCTCTCAGAAATAAATTTCGCTCTGAAGAAAAGTAAGTTTGACTTTTTCATCCTTCCTTTTTCGTTCTTTCTCAGTTCAGTTTTATCAAATTCTTAAACCACACTCATGTGTAGAAATATATCTTGAAGGAATTAGTTTTGTTGACTTCAGAAAATAATTTCTCTCCATTGAGAAAAAAGTTTTATTCACTGTATTTCAATTTGCTGCTCTGAGGAAATTTTTTTCCACAAAGAAATTAATTTTACTCTTGAAAAATAAAACTTTCCTTTAAGAATTTAAGGTAGAGACACACGTTAGATGATACTCATTTTAAACTCACTTTTTCTCAATAAATTTCACTTTTGGACACTACACATTATATATTTTCTGTTAGCCCTACATCTCAACATTATGAAAAATATGTTTATTTTCCAAAATCATTGTGTCTGTGTCCATTTCTCTCAAAAATATGCGTTATTGAGATTTTTTACCTAAAAAAATTTAGGTGTTCAAGGACTATGGCGATTTGAGATCTTTTAACAGACATCAGCAATCGAGTACTCCGGGGAAAAAACGGTGTACCAGATTTTTTCTATTCCCTTTTGTTTCAGCACAATAAGGTGTGAAAGTAACAACTCTGGGTTTTTGAATAAATTACCGAGTTTCGTTCACTTCGGCAAGAATTTCTCTTGTTCCATAAATTTTACCGAAAATCTGAGACCCCGTTTTACAGATATCATGTATAATACATATAAAACAGCTGAGCGAATAAGACAAATGACAATTCGGATTTGTTGTTTTCAGTCAGTTCATGGGCATTGCACTTAGGCACAAGTACAGTTGTACCAAAAACATACAAACGAACGCATTGAAAATTTGTATCATTTGCCGACACCTGTCACCGTTCACGGCCGGTCGACCCATACGGTGCAGTATTTTCATGTCGTCTACGCTGCTGAAGATTGAGATACCGGTTGACAGTGCATCATGATAGAACCGCTTTACGACAAGTTTCCTGTTGGTGAGCTAAATATCTAGGTGATGAATTACATCGTTTAAAGCCATAAATGAGCCACAGAAATCAAACCGCACTGAACATACTCGCGACAGACAAGGTACACATGTTATATTTCCGATTCATAGGTCATGATCGTGTCCGGTGGCACCGGTGCGGGTTTCAGAAACTGTGTAAGATACTAGGGAAAGTCAAACTTTAGTTTAGGTTGTTTAAGGAAGTTTAGTTCTATTTCTATAGGCAAGCAAGGAATGAAAATATACAAGCAGACGACGTAAATACCTTTGAAATGTTTTATTCGTGTAGCAACAAAATCACGAACAAATTACGACGCTACCGCTTACAGTATACTCACTTCATATTTTCCCTAATCCTCATACAAATTCCTTTCTAAGATGGTATATTCGGCATATTTGACGTCTGGGTACATTTATTTTTCTTCGAGATAAACTAACTGTAACGAGTATTATATCCACTGTGCATTCATAGATGTCGCAAAGCTGCTTGCTATACGCCCTCAGCTGTAGTACTCGACCGACTTTGAAATCGAACACCGGCATTGCGCGAATATTTTGACCCGATTTTGGCGGCCTCATAACTTTCACGCAGGGATGAGGTTATGTATCAAAACACGAAAACAAACTCATTTTACAAACTCCAGCCTATGGTTTACGTCACCGTCATCTTGACTCGTTGCTGCGCAACTCGTCAAAATACGGACACATCACTCGAATACGACGCGGTATATGCCCAAACTTCGTGTAATAACCCCTAAATAATATGAGGTTATTACGAAAATACCGCGAAGGATGCACGAGGACATTGGCGCAGCGTATTGCCCGACGCGAAGCGGAGGGCGATGCACGGCGCCAATGTCCGAGTGCATCCTTTGCGGTATTTTCGTGATAACCTTATTATTATACATCTTACATTTGTGAGTGGGGCATCAAAATGTCAGAGTTAGTGACAGTTTTCGAGCAATGTCAACAATTTTTCTGCCGATTTTATCGCACCAGTGTGGAACGCTATCTCGGACGCGTACGCGCTTCTGCAAGTTTCGGAGTGTGTGCACTACACAGTCCGATCGATCAACCATATTAGGAGTTGTTCATTTGCATAAAAAATCTACATAAATTAGTATTCAGAACGTACTCCAGCCAATCACGCAGCTGGATTTACGCGTCAATCGACGAATTTCCCGCCATTTGTTGTGAAAATCATGACCTTTTCTTTTCAAATGCAGATTTCAAAATCAAAATGTCTGTTTGGGGATACCCACACATATGAAAACATGAGATCACGGTACAAACTTACTTTCACGGCGAGAAGAAAAAAATTTCACCAGTGCTTTTTTGAAATATTAGGGACTGGACACAAATTACAGGGGGGGGGGGTGGGCCGGTGTTTTTAGGGTGGGTCGCCATTTTTCGTGCAAGCATTTTTGAAGGGTCATAAAATTTTGTGCAAGCCTATGGGGGAGGGTCACCTTTTTTCATGCAGCAAAGCTGAAATTGCATGTGCACGTTATAGAATACTGAAAAAAGATAAAATACCTCCTGGCACTTTCATTTTCTGCCATTACCATTTTCGGCGCGCCCTTCGGGCGCAAATTTCAGGTATAATAAACAATGTATTGATGATCCAAGCAGCCACATTGATTAAGTTGTCATGATTTCTACTTATTCAACACTATTGTGCATAACTGTCCCCTATAATAACTCTTTCAATAACAATTTGGGAGATTACTTATTTGACATCATTCTCCCATTGACAATACATTGGGTATAGGTCGGTGTCAAACGTCCATGTCGCTGTATATACATTTTTTATTTTTTGAGGACATTGACAGAATACAAACTGTTCAGAATAGAGCATAGTGTCATCAATAACAACTGGAAGCTTCAGGTCGAACAACTTTTGAATAACAATTTAGGATCAGATAACCTATGAGTTATTTGTAGTTTCCTCATAGCCTACAATGTATAGTGAATCAACATTTTGGTGAAATTCCAAAATCAAATTTCTTGCACAACCATTGACTTGAAACCACTCTAGTCTAATCATGAATATTAATACTAATAATTAGGTGTACATAAATGCACAGGTTTACCAAGTTTTGTATTGGAAAAAAATTATTCATAGGGTTTCACCATAGACTGCCATGTATAGTGAATCAACATTTCGGTGAAATTCCAAAATCAAATTTCTTACACACACATGGACTTGTAACCACTCTAGTCTAATCAAGAACATAAATATCAATAATCAAGCATACATAAATACACAGATTTGCCAAGTTTTGTATTTAAAAATATTCATAGTTTCTTCATACGCTACAATGTATAATGGATCCACATTTCATGCGAAAATTCCAAAAACAAAGTTATTGTACACAGATGCACGTGTTACCACCCTCTTCTAATCAAGCACAATTATGTCAATTATTGAGGGTCCATATATGCACAAATAGTGCAAATTTTTAATTCTGAAAATTTTTTGACAGTGTTGTCATAGACTCCCATGTATAGTTTTGTCATAGACTCCCATGTATAGTGGATCAACATTTTGACAGAAATTCCAAAATCAAATATCTTGTTCACATGTGCACTTGTAAACAACCCATGCTAATCAAGTATATCTATATCAGTTATTAAACATCTGTATATGAACAGATATAGCTAGTTTTATACTGGAAAATACACGTTCGTAGTTTTCTTATAGTCGACTACATGTATAGTGAATCAACATTATCGATAAAATCTAAAAATTACATTTTTGTACAGGCATGCACTTTTTACCTGCCACTTCAAGCAAAGTACATTACATGAATTATCACACACATATGATTTGATATTTCTTGGACAACCCGTTATATCGGCCACATTTTGCCTTCCTTTCGGGAGGGCGACTTAAAAAGTATAGCAAGTCAGAACATTGCGGGGTTTTTTTGGGGGGGTATTGAGTAACAGGGGAGGGTCACTTATTTTCATGCACGGATAAGGGGGAGGGTTACTAATTTTGTGCATGAACTTTTGAAGGGTCACTATTTTTTACGCAGCGGTTTTTCGAAAAACACCGGCCCACCCCACGCCCCTGTAATTTATGTCCAGTCCCTTAAATTTCGATTTTCGCGCCTGCATCGCATATTGACGATATACGTACGACCAGGCGCGAATGGCACGAAGTCAAAGAAAGACAGTGTCTTTGAATCGATCCCTTCGAGTCTTCGTCCTGAGATCGCGGAAAGATGCGAGCATGCAGTAGGCAGTTCGACAGTAGAAGAACGCTTAGTAAATGTTGGCAGGACGTATCGCCTCCGCAGATAGAAATAAACACTCCGAATGCCGTTGCTATCGTTGAGAATGGAAGGGACGCCCTTGTTAACGAATACATGCGCCTAAGAGAGTAGCTGCAGTACAGTAGCTCGAGGTTTTGCCTGGGTATTGCCGTCCGACCCAAATACCCAGGCAAAACCTCGAGCTACTGTACTGCAGCTACTAAAAGAGGTGCTGAACGGATTGTTTGCAAGGCAAGGGTGATCGACACACTGATCGCTTTGTTTGTGTGAAAGCTTGAGAGCGCCCTGTATTTCTACAGCGGCGTTCAGTTGTGCTATGTATGGCTTCCCTTGAACACGGACCCGCTATCACGTAAAGGAGGCCGAAGTTGACCTGAGCCCGTGACAATATTTGACACCACAGTCGACGTCTCTCCATCAAGAATTTCGTGTCACGTACATGCTTTATATCCCCTGCTCACATGTGTGTGATCAAGCTACCTTTTCATGGCTACACATCCTCCAAAAAGAGATACGCCGTTGTTTTACGTTTACAATTTTATATTAACAACAATATGCGTTCCACTATTTGTTTATCTATTGCATGATTTATTTCATGTTTTGCTTACTTCTCATTTCGTCGGCAACGTATTTGGATACGGTCTAGTTCAGTCGTGATATCAAAATGAAATGACGACATGTTAATTGAAGTGACTATTTAATTCACAAACAACACTCATACCCTTGGTCCCATGCAACAACACTCATACCCTTGGTCCCACGCAATATCAATCCAACATGATATGTGAATCTTGAACTTTGCATGAAGTCGCTGATTTTTAAAATGCTTGAAGAATTATTTTTGATCTTTGTTGGATTACAATGTACAATCGAGTTCACTGGGTCAGTAGCTCGAAATTTCTAAGGCTTGCAAACAGCAAGTTTAAATGAACTTTTGAACTTTGTACTCTCTGCTCAACTACCAGAATCATGTTTGCAATATTGCAGGGCCAAGGATAAAGGTAAGGTATGTATGGCTGTATTTATATGTAGGCAGGGCACAGGGATTTGGGATATAAGGGAAATGGATTTAAAACAGTTGCACTCAGAAATGGAAGTTGTGAGTTATGAAATTCTGTGACAATTATTAGCAATAGCAGCATTCTTATATGCCTCAATATTTTATTCAACTAGATTGAATAAACAAAGCTAACTTTACAGATTGAATGATTTTACTTCTATCATTTTTCATTATGCATATCAAAGAAATTGTGATATCAACCAATATTAATTTGAAACTTACACTTCACATAACACAATCAAAATATACAAGCTTTAAGTAATCATTGTCGAGAAAGGCTACAAAATAAGCATACATTCACACAAAGTGACTCTCTCTGTCTGTCTCTCTGTCTGTCTCTCTCTCTCTTAAACACACACACACACACACACTTCAAAAACAATTTTATTGATAATTGATAGTAATTCATCACTTACTATCATGATGTTATATGATTCACAAAAAGAATCAAAAACCTGCTGCATTTTATTGTGAAACTTGTTCGTTACATGTGATAGCAATAATCTGTGTCTTGGTATACACACATATGTGTGTGTGTATATATGTATATATATATATATATATATATATATATATATATATATATATATATATATATATATATGTGTGTATATATATATATATATATATATATATATATACCACTGATGCCAAAACCACTTTCATACTACATTATAATATATATATATATATATATATATATATATATATATATATATATATATAATTACAAGCAGATATATGTTATAATGTAGTATGAAAGTGGTTTTGGCATCAGTGGCATTGGCCTTTAATGCAGTGATCACTACCTATTTTACTTATGAATTAGTGGGTGAAACGTGGGGCAGGATGCACTTATTTTTGAAACACCTGACATGACTTCTTGGTTTTTGCAAGAGGTCCATATATCTTTCTTTCGCGAATTGGACTTTGTTATGTGTAATGGTGCTTTGCTGTTTGTTCTGTGTTGTTCTTTGTCTATGTTTATAATAGGTGATTATGTGTTATTGGATTATGGAAGAGTATGGTTGCGATTATCTTGTATGATATGTTATTTTAAAGTAGAATTGCATCAGAGGTAATTATTGACCTGAGGCTCCCAAATAATACACAGTCTTGTCAATCATAAACATAATTAGCCTATTATTTTTTTATCATCCACATATGTGAAACTGAATATGATTATTTATGAACCTGCAGAAGATGGTTACAAACATCAAACACAAATGAATACAGTAGCAAAGCAAGTTTGGTTCACATTAAATAAAACAGACATTTTAAATGCAAAACTTTCAAAAGAAGTTTGTTTTATTGAATAAAAGGAAACAACTGAATAAATGTCCTTTAATCAACGAAAGACACACACACTCAACTGTTTGGAGATTGTTGGTAAGTTAATTTATATTTTAAAGAGGTCAAACCGAAAGTTTCATAGGGATTTCTAATGCAGTTAATGGCATGTATATGGAATGTATATTTCAAAGAAATTCTGGAAAGGCTGTCTCATAATCAATGATAGTCTAGTGAGAAGTGTATATTTATTACACACATTGATGAAACTTCATTTCAATTTGACCTCACAAATCTTGGAATTCTCGGTCGGGAACCAAACACTAGTTTTCAAATAATGTGAAAGGTACTTTTTTCCTTTTGGTTTCAACTAAACATGAGACATGAAATTATTTTACTTGTTTTTCCTGTTGAACAAAATAGATACAATCACAGCCTCCGTTGTAAAAGGTCAAAGATCACAAGCGACTGCAGTACGTACACAGACTGTATTTGAAGTTGTAAAATTTGAAGCTGTACTGCAGTATACTATATCATAGCTCTGCATGGCAGGACCAGCCTTGACACGCTGTGCACAGCTAACTATACACCATGGATGTACTTTACGAACACTGCGAAAACGTTTATAAAAAGCTGTATTCAAACACGATTGTCATAAAAATTGAGATCATGGCAAAATTAGAGAAAACATACTTGTACATGGCCCATAGCGAACTGTAAGTACCAGGCACTGTCATATAGATACAGGGTAATTGAGCAACGTTTCAAAACATACCGTGATGGTGACGAGGTCATGTCGCTTACAATGTGTCTACATACAATCGCCGTCGGTGTACAAAACATCCATGCAATCACGACGAAGGAGAGGGTTACATTTTGTTTGAGGTGATTTCACAAACCAGATATCTCCGCAGCCGGACGGGATATTTTTTACGCAGGCCGGCAGTTTCGCATACTGGAAGAACGGGCTACAAAACTGTCCATTCATCGTGATAAGGACACCAGCATCGCGGACCATCTTTCATTCACCCGCGACATGTTTTTTGTATAAACGATGTAGACTAACTCGACAAATCTTGTCGTGTATCTTCGTGCCATTCGCGCCTGGTCGTACGTATATCGTCAATATGCGATGCAGGCGCGAAAATCGAAATTTAATATTTCAAAAAAGCACTGGTGAAATTTTTTCTTCTCGCCGTGGAAGTAAGTTTGTACCGTGATCTCATGTTTTCATATGTGTGGGTATCCCCAAACAGACATTTTGACCCCGAAATCTACATTTGAAAAGAAAAGGTCATGATTTTCACAACAAAGGGCGGGAAATTCGTCGATTGACGCGTAAATCCAGCTGCGTGATTGGCTGGAGTACGTTCTGAATACTAATTTATGTAGATTATTTATGCAAATGAACAACTCCTAATATGGTTGATCGATCGGACTGCTACGCATAGTCTGGTTCCGTGACCCATTCCCCGGTAGAGGGCGTGGGGAATATAGGGTCAGGTACCGGGTAGCCATCTTGAACAGAATTTTGTTCAAGATGGCAGAGGTTAGGATCCTGACAGAACATGCTACAACAAATATGGCTGCTACCATGAAAATGCCGGTCAAAATTCGACTGGATCAGAATTATGTTCGAACACTGGTATCCGAACCAAAAACATTGGCACAAGAGACGGGAAACATAAACTGAAAGGATTAATCCAGAAGTATGGGAAATAGAAGTGATTGAAGGCTGGCTGTGATATCGCAGCAGTACTTGTGGTGTGTATCGAACGCGCTAGGGTCATTGAGGTCATCGCCGATTGTGGCGTGACCCCAATGACCCGAGCACGTTCGATACACGCCACAAGTACTGCTGTGATATCACAGCTAATTGAAAGCAAACTTTGTTGGAACTGTGAACGAAGATTGATTTCGATGGATAGAATGGTGTCCGAATTTCGTGAAAAATGCCAGGCATCATGTCGACGTTCTAAAAGTATTAAGAGGTGTGCTAAATCACCGTGGCTAAATCACGGAGGTAGAAAGTCTTTCTTTCTACCTCCACGGTTTTGTGGTACAAACAAGAAGTTGGTGTCAAGTGAGCCTGAAAGTGCGAAACCCAAGAAAGATGAGAAAAAGTTACAAGTGTTACTTTCATCCAATCACAGCTTGTTTTATTTTAACCCGATAGCGTCCATGTTTACATTAGCCGATTCCTGACCCTATATTTCCCCACGCCCTCTACCGGGGAAATGGGTCAGGGAACCAGACTATGCTACACACAGACGTACAGAGCACGCGCGAGACTTGTTCTGGCACTCGTCCAAAGGGTCCCTGAAACCGTTCTACAGTGAACGCGCAGATACAGCCGCAGGGAATGGGGCGCTTGAAACCGTACGTGTTACGGAACGGGCGTTCCGTACGGCTTTTTAGCGCACGCAAGATTCTATTGTTCTCGATGGTAGATGTATAATAATGAAGAATACAAGATGAAAGTTATTACTGAAGTACTTCAAGTACATGTATCTTGTCCAAAACCAGAGTATCATGCTGTAAGGTAATCTTCAATTGAAGAACATCACGTACGCGAAAGCGAACCATTACGTTTTTAATTATTCACTTAGCATGTTGGGTTTTTCCCATGGCGTATCTGTTTATGGTTTTTTTTTTCTTTTCCGTTCACTCTTTTGTTGTTGTTTTTTCGTAACTCACGGTCACGAGTTTGGGTAGATGATGCCCAGTGACACTTTTATGTAGTCTAGTTCCCTGACCCATTTCTACCGCTGGCTGCGTTGCTCACTATAATAGGGTCAGGTAAGGGCTAAGAGTGGGCCACTATTTTAGTGAGAACTTTGACTGCACATTATTGAGCACAGTCTCCTCTGATCAGCATATCTGTATAGTGGCAAGCTTGGAAATTTGACAACGAAACATAAAGCGTTGAAGTTATTTGCATTGCTTTGCTTTTAAGTCTCCGACTTTGCATTTCTATGGTCGCATTTTGTGGTGGAATTACCATTATCGTATATGTCTTTTTTATCGGGCGTGAAAAACTGTCCCTCCTTTCGCATATACTGCTAGTGACTGACAAATAGGTGAATTTTCGTTTTTCGTTCAATGTCGACATGGGATGCCTGGCTCGGGGAAACATAAAAGTAAAAATTACTCCAAGAACAAACAAAATCTTAATTTGAAGGTAGCTCCAAGCTAGAAATACATTCACTGCAATCACTGCGCTCGTTCTATTGACCAATGGTAGCCATACTTACAATAGCCCATAGCTGAAACGTAACCAGGCTTTCTACTGCTACTTTTGATGTCGAGAACCTTGAGGTCGTGATTGACCCTACACACTTCCTCCATCAAACGATTAGAAAAGATCAGTGTGACTATGCCTCTTCTCCTGTAAGGTTTCCCTTTCTTCATGATGAAGACGGAGGTCAAATGGATCAGGAATCACGTTGGTCCTTTTACCTTTTTAAGGTCACGACACCACAATATGTGCACTTTCGAAGTGTCTGTTCAACTTTGCGGAAAACCAAGACTATCTAGAGAAATAGGCCGACCAGCGGGAGATACAATACTTGTTAAAAGGCAGAGGATAAAAACTGCAATAGTTAAAATAAATACAGTAAAATACTGACCGACCAGCGGGAAATAAAACACTTGCAAATCGCAGAGACTAAAACATACAGACGTTTCGAGTGCAACCTTGGTCAATACTACAAAAGACGATCAAGTGCATTTGTGTCCAGAGATCTGTTTATGAATAGATTGTACGAACGATTGTGCGTTTAACCAGTATTTGTCGTCATTTTGAGTATGTTATGTTTCAATCAGTTTAATAGGGGAGATTATTATGCAATTGTCAGATGTAAACAAGGGAAATATAATTTTAACTTTGGTTTACGGTGATTTTTAAGTTGTGTAATAATAATAATAATAACTTTACTGCTTTTAAAGGCCTCTGGCCCATATGCAAGATTTTAAGTTGTGTACTTAGTGATCTGGGTGACTCAAAGGTGTACTGTCACCTGTTCCCATTTGCCACACTTACCATGGAAGAGAAAATCTAACCAATCACAGATTTTAAGCGGGTGGCCGCTTTTTAAAACAGCGCCCTCACATGGGCATTTTGAATACCAACGAACGCCCTTTTGACTATATATGGGCATATTTAGATTACAGGTGACTGTATACCTTTAATGTGACAGTGATATATACTCATTATCATATGATATCATCCGAAAGAACACTTCATATGCAAGTTTGCTCATGAGATTTAGCAACATCACACTTTTTCGAATCGCTCTGGAACGTCCAGCTATATTGCAAAAGGAAATCGATTGTAGGGAGAGACTTGTCTTCTGGATGGACTCCAATGTCCTATGCATGTGGTATATGCCGTACGGTTATCTCGAATTCTGAAAATCCTATTTGTGCAACTAATGAATAGGGCTTGATAATGCGGTCATTGGTTAATTTACTGGCTTACATAACTTCTACATATCATGGAAACTGTTGAATAACAGTTACTTAAACTTGATGAGTTAGTAACTTTCAAATATCTCCGGACTTTTGTTTTTCAATTTTATTGAATGGTTTAGAGTAAAGTTGTGGTTACTATCTACATTATCGATTATGCCTCAAAACTGTTCATTTTATGGCCTTGATGTTTTCCGAATCGTTACTAGTCTCGCTTTCAATATCTTTTCGCTTCTCCGACACAGTTTAATAACCAAGATGAAAGTGAAATGCTAGCAGAAAGTATATACATGACTAGGAGCAAAGCGACACAGTGACTGCTTCGAGACTCGCCACTGAACTCTTCACTTCTCAAGGCGCACGTCACCATGATTGTATACATGTGGGAAGAGACGGTTTATAATGTTCCTAGAGCTAACTTGAGCCAGGATTGTTGTTTTTTTTTAAGTATTTTAAAATAAAATTCGATTATTTTTAATCACATTTTAGTACCTGAGAACATCCAAGAGAGACCTCCGTATGACTTTGTATCCTTCTCTTTTGGACTATTATTTATCAAATTTCAACATCACCTGCAATAGAATCGTATATTTCGAACATATAAATGAGATTGTCGAGCTAAGAATCATTTCACTTCTTCAGTCCGAAGATTGCAGGATGCATGAAACTTAAGTAACAGATATCATTACTCTTTACATGGATAAACATTTCAGGTATGATTTTTTTTTACACTAAAGCTGGGAAGAACGATAGGACTATTAAAGAAGAACTCCAGAGCTTGTATTTTACCGTCTGGCTAGGTCACCGATGCATAGCTGTCGAGGTTGACTTCCAGCACGCCGAAGCTGCTGTTATGGATGACGTCCTCTTTCGTTCACGTTTGTCTGGTCGAATCAAGAGAAAATGAATATGGATTTTCAACACAAGGTATTTATTTTGTAAGGACTATAACTTCCATGAATTCTTATTTATGGAACACAAAATGGGTGACTTTAACAAGAAAAACACAACTCATTAATTGTGAACACTGAAAAAAACATATGTGTAAATTACTGTACTTAGGTAGAAAGCGCCTCGGGGACAGATATTTGGACGCTCAAATTTTTATCAATTCTGTCCTGATCTACATTCTGGAGACTC
Organism: Ptychodera flava; assembly: GCF_041260155.1. NCBI lineage: Eukaryota > Metazoa > Hemichordata > Enteropneusta > Ptychoderidae > Ptychodera > Ptychodera flava. The sequence goes on along the minus strand of NC_091930.1, from coordinate 22,591,269 downwards.
AGTTTTTCGAAATTCGAACATTTCATTTTTTCCATTGAGCTAACACAGGAATGGTTGCCATTTTGAATGTCAATTTCGCTAAATGTTAGTTGGTAATTTGTTTCTCTTGTGACTGGATTTGATTCTTGATTTTGATAGAGAATAACTAAACAATTCATTAAGGAATGTCTGAGCAAAAGTTTAGGCCACTTCCGAGGCACCTACTACCTTGAGACATTAAAAGTAGTATATTTTATAACATTCGTTGAATTCGAAAATGATCGATTGTATAAATGTGACATTAATTGCGCAAATAAATCGTAAATAGCTACATAATTGGATGAATTATTCTATATATTTTAATGACATTAATAACACATATACTATATTAGTTTTTTGAGCCTATCCTAAGATTGCATCTCAATAAAACGTATCTCATTAAAATTATAATGGAGATAATTATCTAAAAGAGAAACATAACAGAAGAAATTAAACGATCAGAAATCATGTCATTGAGTTGAATCTACAAACAAACGAATGTACTATAGCACACTGGCTCAAGACATTTAAAACATCTAGGCTGATATTATACAATAAAAATACAAAAATGTTATTGTGTGTACATGTGTTTGGGCAAGCATGTGTGCAATCCGTAAATTCAAATGGGCGTACATCTATTAATCTCGAATACATATATCTGTTTCAGTCTCATTTGAAAGCTGATTGTTTTGAAACTTTTGTCGTAGAAAACATTCAGTGCCTGATATTAAATAATCAGAACGATAACTTTTTTTCTAAATATTACGGTTGGCAAAAAATGCTTCCATTGCTTAAATATAACACTCAAATCTTAGTAAATATGCGATATACAATGGACGAAAAAGGTGTAGTTTGTGATTAATAATACATTCAAATGTGCAATACAATTTCAAAGTTATCAATGGATTTAAAGATAAAAAATTCAAAACTGTATCTTGACAAACATGTTATCAATGATTAAGAAGTCGAGGCAAAACTGCCTTCGATCGAACGGTGGATTCAAATATAATGTTTAATTCATTCGCCAAAACTTGTTAGAAAAGACTTGACAATAGAGCATTTCTTAACAATTAATTTGACATGACATGACTTCAGGCTACCCAAAGCACTCTAAATTGACGGACCATCAAGTCTCGAATTGAAGCTCATGTACATGCAGTACCAGTTCTATGAACTGTCTTTGGGAGTCTCTTTGAAAATGTTGTTCCTCAGTATCCAGTTGCCACAGCGTAAGTCGTCTTGACCACATTACAAGCTATAAACAGTGTAAAAATGACTCAAATTAAAACACAAGTTACTTTGACTCCTTCAAAATTTATAACTTGGTTGTAATTATGACGTATATCAGCGAGTGCTGAGTATTGTGATTTCTCCTCATGCAGAAATTCTGCATCATATCTTTATATTGACGAAGCAATAGACGGACTATCCTGAAACAAGTCAATAATGTCCCTCTTATGTATATATGTCTGAGCGTTCTCTCCGTTTAATTTACGGTTCGTCCGTGCCCGGTTCTCCCATGTGCTTTTCTGTTCCCCTCCTTCTTTGACACTTCGTTCTGGTTTCCAAATGACTGACTGACCGACTGACTGACAGACTGACTGACTGACTGACTGACTGACTGACTGACTGACTGACTGACTGACTGACTGACTGACTGATCGACTGACTGACTGACTGACGACTGACTGACTGACTGACTGACTGACTGACTGCATGCACATAACTTGTATCTGACATACTGGCGTATAAGTATTCTTTGAACTCTCTCTCTCTCTCTCTCTCTCTCTCTCTCTCTCTCTCTCTCTCTCTCTCTCTCTCACCTTTTATAGAAACTCCGTTTTTACACATTTGCAGTCGTGAATGTGGTCAGATGATTGCACAGGCACACAGTTGATGTCAGGTTAGACATTGAAGAAACCTGGAACCGCAAAGAATGTGTACGATTTATTGTGCATAAGGGATACTTATTGTAACATTTTTTTATGTTGCAAAGAGCGCTTGTTGCAAAGGGCGCTAAAACCGAGAGCCTAATCTTAAACCTTTAACATAGCTTACCATCTGTAAAATTTTATTCAAAATTTACGATGCTCTTGAAATATTATGAGTAAGAATCAGTGCACGACAGTATCCAGTACAATATTGTTCAAAACATATTAAAAATATTTATATTTGAATGGAAATGTGTGAGCCTGTCCGTAATTTCTTCGTTTCTAATACTGTTACTAATCTCAGTTTGTTACTTTGCCTCAACCAAAATGAAGTTTTTTGATCGATTTACTATTAGTCAGTAAGGGTCTTTTCAAATGTGCCCTGACTCAATTTAGCATTTATAAAGCCCCAAATTCACGATAAAGTAAGGGTGATTTCAAAAGTGCCTTAACTCAAAAGTCGTGAAGTAGAGAAATGTATACATTTTGCCTCGTATCTTAATAACATCTACACAAAAATAAGCTTTTTTAATAAATATGAATCCGATGAAAGAGGTATGTCTTAACCTTTGTGGTTTTGTTGTTTTGTTCGATGAAAGCAATATTTCAGTTTTACACTAAACTATCATTTTGTAAAATTTCAGCTTTAAAAATTTCGATTTCGTTACACCTGCCTTATAATTACTCTAATCCAATTGTCCCAATTTAGTTCCCACCATGTTCAAAATGAATGTTCTTCAAAGTTTACCTGGCAACAACGTTTATCCCATGTACTAGTTTGTTTGTCCATGTACGTGCAAATGATCTCTTTAACAGCCATCGAGAACCTCACTTCCTGTCCTGCAAATTGAATTCACAAAAACACATTTTAGCGAGAGTATTATGAAAAGAATGAACAAAAGACAACATTACATGACTACTTGATTGTATTATTTAATAAAGTCTCAAATATCCAGTTTAATCGAAATCGTGATGAAGATGGCAGGAATATAATTTGAACGTGTATGTTACTTACTCCCTGGAATAGTGAAGGTCAAATAGTAATCTCCAGTTGTCATAAAGTAGTCTTCGGGAATGACAATTTTCGAATGGTTTCCCCTGAACTGGACAACAACAGAGAACTGGTATCCACGGTACTGATTCGAATACTTGACCACGTCATTGAATATATATGACATGGCATTTCCATACAGCGGTTCAGAGTTTTCAAACATAATGACAACTGCATGATCCAACTTCGACACCTGGAAAGCGAAATGCACAGCAAGGATGGGAGGAATGACTCTTATAGAAAATATAAAATTATATATTGTAGATATCTTTTTCCTTTACTACGTGCAACACACAAGGAGCTGATTTTTGTTTAAAAATGCCAAGCAGGGGGTCTAGCTGATGCCCTGTAAACATAAAATTATATCAAGTTAGTGAGCTCATGTCTTTCGGATTTAGGCAATGCATAAAAAAATAAAACTTGAGGACAGCTAATTATATCTACCTACCAGTTTATCAACGTATCTTCCTACTTAGCAATATATTCATACCTACCCATCTATCTAACATCAGACGGACACACAGACAGAAAGTCGAATGTATTTACCCATACACACAGACATACAACTATACAACTCTACAACCATAAAACCATACTACTCTACAGCTTTCCAACCATACATAGATACATAGATAGATACATGGATATGCACGCACGGATGCATACATACATACATACATACATACATACATACATACATACATACATACATACATACATACATACATACATACATACATACATACATACATACATACATACATACATACATACATACATACATACATACATACATACATACATACATACATACATACATACATACATAAATTCATTCATTCATACATGCACACATACAGAAACATGCATTAATGCATGCATACCAGTGTGCAGTATGGTATACTGCAATACAATACAATACAATACCTAGGGGTTATTACACAAAGTTTGCGCGATACCGCGTCGTATTCGAGTGATGTGTCCGTATTTACGAGTTGCGCAGCAACGAGTCAAAATACGGACACATCACGAGAATACGACGCAGTATCGTCAAAACTTTGTAAACTAACCCCTTTATCATACATGCATGCTTTGGTTTTGACTTTTTTCCTGAGGGTGTTCCGAAATTAGCTACGAAATCAACTGAAATCGACCTTGCTTGCTCATCGCTGTACTCATAAAAGTTGGTTGCTAAGAAGTGATGACAACCGTATCACTTCTTGATATTATTCTGCTGTTGGGCCATTCCACTTCAATGGAGGGGTTATTGCGCACTTTTAAAGCGAACAATTTGAATATTAAGATGTCGACGCAGGTTTTTACAATTTGAAGAAGGTTTATTTTGAGTTTGAAATGGCGGTGGACGTAAAGTGTAGGACGGTGTGTGTAAATTGAGTGTGTTTTTGCGTTTTGAAACAAAACCTCATCCTTTCGCGAAATATATGAGGCCCGCCAAAATCGGGTCAAAATACTCGCGCCGCGCCAGCGTTCGATTTCGAACTAGATCGAGTATGAACAGATGAGAGCAAGGAGCTTTGCGACATCTTGGATATTATACCCATACCAGTCAGTTTATCTCGAAAATTTTTACATATCGTCAGGCGTCAAATATGCCGAATTTACCATCTTAGAAAGGAATTGTGAGCGGATTAGGCAAAACGTGAAATGAGTACACTGAATATTTTATAAGCTGTAGCGTCGTAACTCGTTCGTGATTTTGTTGCTGTACGAATGAAACATTTCAAAGGTATTTACATCGTCTGCTTATATATTTTCGTTACTGGCTTGCCTAAAAAGAACTAAACTTCTTGTAACAACGTAAACGAACGTTTGCTTTCCCTAGTATCTCACATTGTATCCGAAACCCGCACCGGACACGATCATGACCAGTGAATCTCACTGACAGGTACACATCTGAAATATAATATGCGCACCTTGTCTGTCGCGAGTATTTTCAGTGCGGTTAGATTTGTGGCTCATTTATTGCTGTAAACGATGTAATTCACCACCTAGATACTTAAAATCGTCAATGCACTGTGTAAGCGGGACCGTAATCTTCAGCAGCGTAGACGACCTGGGACCAGCCGTGGACGATAATGACAGGTGTCGGCAAAACATACACATTTTCAATGCGTTCGTTTGTATGCTTTTGGTACAACTGTACTTGTACCCAAGTGCAATGCCTGTAAACAGACTGCAGACAAGAAAATTTTGACCATAATCACAATGCCGTTTCGGAGTGTCACAAGTATTATTCGCTTAGCAATTTTTCATGTATATGAACATACCAGCGAAGGTCGAGCATAAGCAAAGCTGTAAGTAGTTCGGTTACGGTGAAAATATAATTCGTATTTTAACTAGTTAAAATACGGGTTCATATCAGTATCATCTAAACAATAGGAGAATGGCGATACAGGCATAGCATGTACAATACAATACAATACAATACAATACAATGCATAAGGTAGACCAACCTTGATAATTATTCCAAAGTATGTGACATCGTTCTTTTCGAGATAGAGGCCTTCAACTATTCCATGTTTTTCATAGGCGGGGAAGTCACTCACAAATACAATTTGAATTTGTTCCGTTGTGTTATTCACTTTGAACACAGAAAAAAAAATATGCATAAAATGTAGGAGAAAATACCACAAATAGAAAAAGTAACAAAATATAATGCGATAATAAATATCACAAAATGCTGAATGTGTTGGCTGTAATTCGCAGCGTGAAATTATCAATATTATGGATCAATTCTTTTAGTTAACTTGAATGCATGCATATGGAAAGTTCATTAAACTAAACATTATTTTTGCAATAAATACCGATAACAAGGATGTTCCACCTCGGTAGCTGTGTAATGTATTTGTCATACACATTTTTGCCTATTGCTTGTATACACAGCAACTAAGACAACACTTTTGTCTGCAGTTTCTTGCATTACTTGCCAGTATATATGGGTGATATACTTCTGTTGTTCCGCACTTAACTACAGAAGATCTTCATGTCTCATTTCTGGGTGACAGAATACAAAATGTTGCATTTCATTTGTTATTTATACCTTCTATTTCATTGCCTTCTCTGTCCGTGAACGACAATGCCAGCACGTCATTTTCCAAAGATACATTTCCACCATTATCTCTCTGCAAAGATCTCCTTTTGAGTCGTTTCACCTGTGTGAGATAATTATTGTGTGTTCGAACTTAGCTTCTGTTTGTATTGTAATGCCCTAGGTCAATAACAACACCACAAAGTGGTAATATTCTATCAACCTCTATTGATATCATCACACTAAACACCGCGATAGCTTTAAATCATGATGTTAATCAGCTTCCGTACAGATTGCTGCTACTGCAGTTGACATAATAAAAACTGATACCGATGGAATTCATCATAAAAAGCTTTTTATTTAATTTTTCTATTACTTATCGTATATCAAAAACTGACTTTGCAGCCATTAAACTTTAAAAGACATCAGAGAGATATGACCATTTAGGAATAAACACTGTTGCCCGCGATGCTCGAAAGATTATTGCCTGAATACATGGGTGTATGTGCCCAAGAGCAGGTGACAATTTGCCCGACGCCAGAAGGGTGACAATTTGCCCAACGCAAGGAGGGCAAATTGTCTCCTGCTGCGAGGGTACATAAACCCTTGTATTCAGGATATAATATTTTTTATTACATGCCTCTTCACAGTTATGCTATATGACATTTAGTTACAAGCAGGGCATTTTCAAACAATTTTACCATATTCGACCAGCATCAAACAGATTTTAACGAAAGTCAAAATAGCGGTGCGCGTACTTTGACGTCGAAAACATCGAAAGGCTTCACTGGCCCGGGTAACCATGGAAACCGGTCAGTACATCGTTCACCGGCCCGCTAATATCCCGGATGTTCCTATTCAAATTAATGCACTGATTGCATTCACCTCGAGGCATGTAATATAACATTTTGTATTACAGTTTGTGACTTTACAAAATGTACTCACTATCCTGTTCACTGACCCAGCTTCCTTTGTAAGATCAAAAACAAGCTTGTCATCTCCTGTTAGAATAAACCCGTACCCGGGGCCTACTTCTACAGATGAGTTAACAAACTTGCTTGCCGAGCCACTATCCAAATTTAACAGCAGTGATGATGTTTCAAGTAGCACGGGGCCAGAACTTGGTTCTTTGTTCAGAAGTACCAACGTCGCAAGTTTGTCTACAGTATTCAGCAAGGCTTGTACGAAGGTAACAGTCTCATCACTGCTACTCTCGACTTCGGGGAATGAACAGAAAATGGCTGTAGCGACGACGTCTATAGCATTTAACACATCTAAAAAGAGGAACATGTTAAAAGTTGGCGCGGACTTCGAATGAAAATTACTTTTTCTATGAAATTTAAGTTTTGTGTGTCATGAAAAGTAGGCTGCTTGTCGACTATGGTCAACTAATTCAACTCGGTTGATATCATATGAAGCACAGACTCGTAAACCGTGTTATAACATTCAACATGACGAACATCTGTGCAACTGCCGTGATAGTTATTCCTGTAAAACAATTTAATAAACATACCTGTATTAAATTAGTATAATTATGTTCTGTCTAGAGTAATATATTTCAAACGCCCTGTATGAAACTGCATGAACTTCCTATCGCTAATCATCTGGTGAATTGCTTTCAACTTAAAATTCTCTGAGTCTATTGATTTATTTACCATTTGCTATGTCTTCGCTCTGCTCCTGTGACATGTTCAGATTATAAAGACCAGGTATAGAATTTGACAATTCATCAAAACGTTTGATAATCTGTTGGGACAAAGTTTTCAAAAGCAGTTTGTCCGGTTCAACGAACAACAATGTCATGGTTTTGGATCTCTTCCTGCAATTAATTGTCACATATTTAACATTAACTTGACATTCTGTAAAGTGTGCGTCAGATTGATTAAGGGGGAAGTTCACTAGTGGTGATTTTTTTATTTGTACTTGCTTTGGGTCTGAATATATTAGAAAATGCTGTTTTTACAATGTATCACTCGTTCTTTGTTAGACAGGCAAAACAAAAGTAGAACAAAGGTAAATCGTGGGAAAAAGCGCCAATGTTGGCGAGGCGAAAAGTAAATACCAATGTCGTTATGTGTGACATGATCCCAACTGTAACACATTTTTCTTAACTAACGACACTTAAATCCACTGCAGTTTTAGCCCCAAACAAATGACTTTTGTTCTCAGTACATATGTTTACTAAAGCATTATTTAGCTGTGTGTACAGTTGATGTACTAACATTACATGATAATGTGAATAAGAATTGTCGTGACGGACGTGTACTAACCTCATTTGTCGACAAGGTCTCGTTTGTCCCATTCAGTGTGTCAAAAAAGGGCTTGATCTTTGCTATATAAATGTATTTGGGAGAAATTTAGAAACAAGAAGGCATAAACCTCGCAATTTCTGTCCAAGATTTTGAAAAAGTACCATGGGTATATAATTCACCATTGTTAGTGGTCAAATTGAATTCTCTAGTCATGGATGTATCATTTATTGAAAATACGATAAGTACTAATTAAGGATAATTAGATGTTCATATTTTTCAAATTCCTCAAAAGTGTTGTGTGCCCTATAGCAGAATGTTTCAATGAACAAATTACTTAATTAAATGTTGAACACAATCACATATTTATGATATTTCTAATCCCTACAATGTTACACTTACATATATGGTTTGTATTGTTTAATGCTTCTTACTTATTTCTATAACAGTAGTTGTAGAAATCGCTTAATTTTCCACTGAGTGGAAGGCGAGGGTACGATAGAATATTGCAAGAAAAAGTCTCCGTATATTTGTAATGCAAATTACCTTCAACAGTTACGGTAAATGAACAGTGTGCCACATTGTCAGAAGGGTCCGACGCCTCACAAGACACAACTGTACTGCCTATTGGAAAGTAGCTCCCAGGCTCATGGCTTCCACGTATGTGTACAGTGCCAGAATTATCAGTGGCAACAGGTAGAGGCCACGTCACTGGCGTAATAGGGACATCCATGAAGGTCGATGTCGAAAGATCCAATGGACAGTTCATTACAGGGTGCTCTGTGTCTGTAATCGGAATAGGATTCCATTGAGATGAAATATTTAAGCAATAACCCCCGCCGCAGGAGGGTATACACGAGATTTTGATACAATGCGCGACATATAGCACGAGCCGATAGGTGAGTGCTATATGGAGCGAATTGTACCAAAATCGAGTGTATACCCGACTGCGAAGGGGGTTATTGCTATTATATTATATCAACTTGCGTGTCTTTGTTGTCTTACTTGGGTATTTTCATCACTCTAAGCCCCAAATGCAGAAAACGGACGTCTGAGAGATCGAACGTCGGAAATTCCGCGCCCGAGACCGAGCATTTTTATAAGTTTGGATGACGTACAGGCACACAGTATCCTACGATAAAAAATACGCATTACGGTTCGGCGAGTCGCAAAACCCGGACCGAGACGAGACGAGATGAGACCAAAAAACCTCCTATCTTACTGATAGAAAAGTTACGGTTTTTTTTGCACATAGGCAGCATCTGTATCAATGCCACGGGAAAAAAAATAAACCTTCATTTTATTCAATAAATAAAGTTCTCGCTCATTTTCATTTTCAGAAATTCTAAATATTCTAAAGAGTTGAGGTCAAAGAAATATTTGTGAGTGTACAGTGCGCATCGTATATTGTTTGTTACCTTTTTTGTTCAAAATGATGGTATAAATGCGCGCAGGGATGTGTAAAGCGGACACTTTGACCTTTCCACGCTCATGTTCACCATCAAAGTTCTACGCTGACTTTCTTCATTATCATAATTTAAAGGAACATGAGGGCAACTCCACACATCGGCTCTACCAAGATTGCTTAATATTACGATATGGTGAATAAAAGGATCATTGCATTTATTTTGTGTGGAATACATGGCGAGAGACCGGTGCGTGGTGAATCGATAGTGCTTTGACCCAAGTCATGTGATCTGGGTCCCCGGTAAACCGGTTTGTTGATTAAGTGATTCGTCTTAACGGTGTTTCGGAACCAAAAATGGGGTTCCTTCATCAGTCGCTCTCTTGTTTTGTATCCCCTCTGCTTGGTTGTAGGATAATGTCATCTTCGTCCTCGAAGAGGAGAAGCAAGATTAGTTAATGAGAGAGTTAGTCACTATTGACTGACTCTATAGTGAGTGATCCGGTGTGTGGTGTCATATTATAATTAACATGACCCAGCATCGACCGGAGTTTCTGGACGCTTATAGGAATATTTGTTTTAGGGCGTATTTTGAGCGTTGCCAGTGCTCGTTATGTTAACAGTAAATGTTGTACTAATCTGACAACGATTAGTTTGTTTTATGGATTTAAATCGATTGTCCGAACTTTTGGTTTCAGTCAGTGGTTACATAGCTCTCCGAATCTGAATCTTAATCTGAGGCTGCCTCAGATTCCACACACATAACATGAATGTACTATCGGCAATGTAGAAAAATGGTGCAGAGCCACTGTAATAAAAGTAAACATATGAGCTCTCAGTTTACTTTCCTATAATGTGTTTATAAATGGTGAATTTAATTTCTAAAAAATGATTACTTAAATCTCCTGTATGTATGTTTCTAATACAAGGTTACCTATTTTGAATTCACAGTAGATATCAGCGTAAAATCTGAATCTGGCGCTTATCGCTTTGGCCAATTTGCGGACGTCGTAGTTCGCATGTTTCGAGCTTGCCTTGAACTCTAGTTGAAAAACCTCAACAAATCTTTTTTCAGTTGTTCCTATCGTTGATTGTGCTATCTCTTGCTTTGTGCATCGATCTTTGACACTCTCAACAAACTGCAAGCTTTCTGTTGTGTTGTATATTTATGATGTATATACAACGCCTGGCCTGAGGAGTCATTTTGGTCTCGTCTCGTCTCGTCCCGGTCCGGGTTTTGCCACTCGCCTAACGGTTTTACGTTTTTACGTTTCGCATGCAACACGAAGACTATATTTGTCAAAATACCTGCTGCAATCACACAGAAAATGGGTCAAGAGTTCAAATCAAAAGAAAAAAGTAACAATTTTTTCGTAAATTTACATAAGAACAATAGTCCTGACTTTTTTGGCATACTAAAAATAGATTTGTCTCATTCTATATAGCATACGCGTATACGGTATAAGTCGACCTCGTGTCATTCATAGGTGGCACAGTGAAGTTACAGTATCTATTTTTGATGGATAATTTCGACGTTAATTGTACTTTGGCTGAAAATTTGAACAAAAATCATTTATTTCACACATTTGTTCAAATCAATATGTAGGCCATGGCCTAAGGGAAACTGGCGCACGTATTGCCACAAAAATGCTATAGAGCAAAGCATATGATGTCAACTTTGACTGAAATTAAATGAGTTGTGGACCGAGCTTAATTTATCTATCTTTCTCTACCCCCTTCCCCATGTCTCTCTCTGTAATTGTCTCCCCGTCTCCTCTCCGTCTCCGTAATACGAAAGGTGGCATGATGTAGGCACACTACAAGTATTAGGTCGTCACTGTGAAATCTTCAATTGGAAGATAAAGAAGATATTTTATATTACAACTGGGACGTTTAATGCTAAAATGATTGAAAAGGGATAATTAACCATTAAGAAAAATCCGACTGAAAGTTTCTAAGATAATGAGACGAAAAGGATTAGAAGTGATGTGAATATTACATTGACAAATATTATAATATAATATCCGATCTGTTTATCCACATGCGTTTCTGTTTTAGCTACAAGTTAAATTGTTATTTAATGATGTAGTGACAGTGTGATTACATAAAACCTCTTTTTCTCATAAATTTATGGGCTCGTAATTTTTCGCAAAGTTCTATAGTCTTCAGCGTTAGTTTTATGTCGTCCTTTCGATAAAGGGCAGCAATTATTCCTAATGTCAGATTTGAAATTCTTTATGTGTTGACTTTTTGCAAACTACAACAGTTGTATTACCAAGCCGCTGTATAGCAGCATCAACATTACCTATCAGCCCCAGCTGCCGAAACATATGTAGTCTTAGCAACCATAAAGCAGATGTGACACCATTTGTTTTACTTGGCACAATAGTGAGAAAATGTTCTTCCCTGTAACATTCCTCACGGGCATTTTCAAGAAATAGTAACCTTCAAACTAGTATTTCCAACATTACCTATCAGCCCAGCTGCCGAAACATATGTAGTCTTAGCAACCATAACGAAGATTTGACACCATTTGTTTTACTTGGCACAATGGTGAGAAAATGTTCTTCCCTGTAACATTACTCACGGGCATTTTCAAGAAATAGTAACCTTCAAACTAGTATTTCCACATTACCTATCAGCCCCAGCTGCCGACATATGTAGTCTTAGCAACCATAACGAAGATGTGACACCATTTGTTTTACTTGCACAATGGTGAGAAAATGTTCTTCCCTGTAACATTCCTCACGGGCGTTTTCAAGAAATAGTAACCTTCAAACTGGTATTTGAAGTACGCTGTACTCAATGTAGTAAGTGTACAAGAGAATGACTTTGCAGAATGGTGAATAATCCCCCAATTAAACGAGACTTACCTGAAGTCGAAGTTTGATGGGTATTCTATGTAGTCATCTATAACACGAAAGGGATCACATGATAATGCACTGCGCATGCGTAACTTCAGATTTTAAAGGTTGAATGAACACGTCCAAATGTATTCCATGGGAGGGGTCCCAGAAAAAACCAGGGCGGGCATGTGATCCCTTTCGTGTTATAGATGACTACATAGAATACCCATCAAACTTCGACTTCAGGTAAGTCTCGTTTAATTGGGGGATTCTATTACGTCATCAACACTCTAGGAATCACATGAGATTTTAAAGCAAAGACGTGTGAAATGAAACAGAATAAATGTTTCAAATACGAACTGTATTTAATACGGCAAGTACATTGTCCGTACAACACAAAATACTTGGAAACGAAAACACCAAAAAAATATCTAAGCCTTCAATACACTATGAGCAAACAGATCACTGTCTGTTGCGGTGGGCTTATCATAAAATTTTGCAAAGGTACAAAGAGAAGACCAGCCTGCAGTGGCAAGTATATGTTCTATTGGAACAAAACTCTGTTTTGCCCTTGAAGTAGCAACTGCTCTCACACTATGAGCCTTGAACTTGTCAGTGTCAATACCAGATCTAGTCATTACCTCACGAATCCAGCGACTTATGGATGCTTTAGAAACAGCCTTATGTGGTTTCACATAACTGATGAAAAGTTTAGTCTCATTGTCACGAAAATTCTCAGTACGAGACAAATATTCTTTAAGAGTATCACAGACACACAAGAGTTTATCAGGCGTGTAAGGCCGTAAAGTTACAACAGGATTCACATATCCTGGTCGACTCTGCTTAAGTAAACCGGTGAAAATAAATGTATACGAACTCTCTTCTGTAGTCATACAGGACAAGTCTAATAGATGTAAAGATTGACTACGAGCAGCTGTTACTAATGCTAACAGCATTACCAGTTTTAAGGTAAGAGTCTTTAGCGAAAGATCTACAACTGGAGAACAAGTCTTCAGATAATTCAAAACTTTGCGAACATCCCAAACATGTCTATATCTGGAAACAGTAGGCCGCAGGTTGAAAACTCCTTTCATAAACCTCACAACCAAAGGATGTGCGCCAACAGTCATATGTTGCTTAGTTGAACATAAGGCAGACAAAGCAGATCTAGCTGTGTTCAGAGCACTATAACTGATACCAGAATGGAACAGTTCAGTCAAAAAATCAAGCACTTGTGTTATATCTGGATAAATTGGATCTGCCTTGATTTTACTACAATACTGAAACCATCTCCTGGTGTAAGTTCTGTATTGTCTCTTAGTACTCTGTCGCCATGATGCCATAATGATAGTGGCTGCTCCTGCAGAAATGTTTCGCTTTTCAAGGGATTGCCGGACACACAACAGGCCATAAGCTGTAGCTTCTTCCGTAATGGATGAAGCTTCTGAACATTTGGAAGCCTCAACAAGTTGTCTGTCCTTGGTAGTAGCAATGGTAGATCCACTAACATCTGCATCAGTGGTGTGAACCATGACTGTGTCGGCCAAAGTGGTGCAATCAAAATGCCAGTTGCCTGATCTGACGCAATTTTCTGTGCACACCTCCCCATGAGACTGAAAGGAGGAAAAGCATAAAAATAATAAGATTTCCAGTTTAATGTAAATGCATCAACATGCATGGCATCGGGATCTGGTCTCCATGATATAAAATTTGGCAGCTGAGTGTTAAGCCTAGAGGCAAAAAGATCAACATTTGGAGATCCCCAAATATTAGCAAAGCGTTTAAATAAAGATGGGTTTAATTGCCACTCAGTCTGTTCATTAAACTGTCTTGATTCATAATCAGCTTCAACATTTTGATAACCAGGCAAATGTGCAGCAGTAAGCCATATTGCCCTCACTTTGCACCACAACCAAATTTTCCTGGCAATGTCATTGCAGGCTACTGACTTCACTCCACCCATATTATTAATATAGGCTACTGCAGTGGTATTATCACAAAGTATCTTAACATGTTTGTTTATTACACTTTGCTCAAAAGATCTTAGAGCAAAATATACAGCCTGCATTTCTAAATAATTAATATGGTGTGTGGCTTCCTCTACAGTCCATCTGCCCCCACCTCTTTTTCCTTCACAGCTGACTCCCCAGCCTAACGTGGAAGCATCACATGACATACATATTTGTGGATTACATCTACAAATTTGACGTTTTTCATGGGGTAAATTTTGAACCCACCAGTTCAAATCATTTTTCATTTCCAGAGAAATGACCATTGTGGCATCAAAGTTACCATTCTGTGACTGCAAAGCTCTTATTTTGGCCAACTCAAGAGACCGATAAAACAGTGGGCCAAATTCAACTCCAGGGAAACTGGCAATCATCATGCCAATGACCTTGGCAACTGCACGTATTGTATGAAAGTCTCTAGCAAGCAACTTCGTGCATTGCTCAATCAAATTGTCAACCTTGGCTTGAGTTAAAGTGACAGTCATTGACACAGAGTCAATATCAAAACCTAAGAAGGTAATTTGTTGTGTTGGAACAAGAACAGATTTTTCTGAGTTACAAGTAAATCCAAGCTCCCTTACAAGAGCAACTGTGTCAGACACATTGCGAGTACATAAAATGAAATCATGTCCAACAAGAAAAGAATCATCAATATAACCCATTATTACATGACCCATTCGACGAAGGGTAGCATACACTGGTTTCAGAAGTTTAGTAAACATGCGGGGGGCAGATGCCAATCCATTTGGTAAGCAGGTATACTGAAACAACTGTCCTTTCCAAAGAAATTTCAGATACTTTTGGTGTTCCTCAGCTATAGGAACAGAATAATAAGCATCCTTAAGATCTACTGATGCCATATAACAACCAGGTGTAATAAGGCGTAATGCCGTTTCAAATGTGTCCATCTTGAAATGATGATACTGGACTTGTTCATTTAATTTCTTAAGATTTAGAATCATTCTAAATGAACCATCTTTCTTGGGTACAACAAAAAATGGTGAAACAAAATCATCACTAGAATGCTGTGATTCAGAAATCACACCCTTTGAAAGCAATTTCCTTATTTCTATCTCAATGTTTGCTTCTTCAATCACACTGAAAGAAGATAAATTGGCCACATAATTTGCACAGGTGGTTTATCATCGATAAACTCTATATGGGCGTGAAGAGCAATATCAATAATACGCTCATCAGAAGTAATATTACGCCACTTGCTTTCAAATGTTTCAGTCTACCTGCTTGAAACGTGACATGATCAGAAATTAATTTCGTACTCACAGATAAAGCAGAAGATGCACTTCCGTTACCAGTCTCTATTTCATCTGTGACTTGACTTGCGGTTTCAAACCCTTAGGTAGTTTTTTGAAGCCTCATTCAATTGTCTGAAGTTGCCACGACCTCTACCTCTGAAACGGAAACCACGTCCCCTCATTCTACCACGGTTATATCCACCTCGCTGTTGCCATGTGCTGATTTTATTACCAGCCCTATTCACTTCCTGTATGTCCTTTACTCTTTTGGTGATATCATCACCAAACAAATGCTCAGTGAAAGGTACTGTAGCAGAGCATAAATGTAGATAGTCGTGCTTGAGGTCTGCTTTCATGCAATCCCGTCTCCTAAGATTTAAAAGACGGTTCGTATTACCGAGAAGAGCTAGAGAGTCTGTACCCAAGTCCATCAGCTTTCCTAAATCGATCTTGTCTGACGGACTATCTTTCAACTTGGCTAACTCACAAACAAGTTGAGTAATGCAAATGGCACCCTTGACAAGTGATGCTTGAACAGACTGGAATTTGGTGTCCAAACTTCTAGTTTCAGGACGTATGATGTCCCATATCAGTTGGTTTACTCTTACACTGGTGAGGCCATCACAATTTTCAGGTCGATTGAATTTCTTTATCAGGTCATTATATTTATCATCAGAGATTCCATCTCTGAAAAGAGCATTAATGATCTTGGCAAAATCGTCATCAATAGGATGCTCACACTGCTCTTTCACAAGAAACTTGCTAGCTATGTCTTTGAACAAACTAGGCTTGTTGACGTCACTCTGCGAGGCGTCGGCAGCTGAAACAGATTCCTCGGACGCGTCCGAATAGAGCGTTTCACTTTTACAGGTGGCTCAATAAGCTCAATTCCAGTGTCATCCGCAAATTCATTGTCACCACCTTCATAATAACAATCATTCTCAAGTTTGTCCATACGAGCAGTGAGCTTACCCTGATTGTCCTTTATCTCCGTCAGTAAATTCAAAATGGCCGCCGTATCTCCACCAGTTCTGACGTCAGTTCCCATAGAGTCTCTAGTATGACTACTGCTTGTCGAGGCTATGGCATCGCCACTGCCCAGAGTAATAGTATCACGCTTACGTTTAGGACATTTGCCCTTATCTGGACTGGTTGCACAGGCTGCAACATTGCCTGAATCCTTAGAAGCCGAGTCCGTCATTGTCTTAGGTTTAGACGGCATTGTGAAAACACTAACTATTCACTAGTCGTAAGCAACAACGTTGCTAATAAAATAGAAATGTTCGAGTAATGGAACTGTAAACTATTACAACTCCTGGAACAAAACGTAGAATGCAACACACCACGTGTATCGCCAGCAAGCTACGCAAAGAGCTACGGAACGCTGCGTGTTTCGTAGCAAGGTCAGCAGCACAACTGAAGTTACGCATGCGCAGTGCATTCTCATGTGATTCTAGAGTGTTGATGACATAATAGAATTGGTTACAGTTTATGACGATGAGTTAAAAGTGTGAAGGTCATAAAAATGAACTATCCAGGGTTAAACAGCCCTGAAACCCAAGAAGGCCATTGAAATATGACTTGATAAAATGGCAAGATTATTCTTGCAGTTGCAATTTATGGGAACCAGAGTACTTTGTGAGAACTTTGCAGTACTTTTAAGTACGTGCTTCTATAAAGTCCTGCACAAAACACGAAATTCAATTTAGGTCTTCAAGATCAATCTCGAAAGTCCCCATGCTAACCTCGTCATTTGTATATTGTCCAGTCTGATCATCCAGGCCACTTATATAGCCACTTAGACCATAACTGTCACCCTCATCAGTGGGCCACGTCGTGAAAATAACTTTCTTTTTTGTGCTAGATGTTTCTTGTCACTGATTTTACGTATTGTTTCTGTTGGTAATACCTGTGACATCATCCAACCATAGATTTGTTTTCATAAATGTGCGTTGTTTCGCTTAAGGGCCTTTCAGGTTTGTAACCAACTTATTAGCAACTCATTTTAGGTTTAAGTGATTAATCTTCAAATCATGCATTGAAAATGAATTGTGCATTAATAAATACGTCTTTGTACAAACCCTACTACACCAAATCTTGAACCAGCTTGAAAGTGCTGGCCATATACAGCAATATTGTTTCTAGTGTTAATCCAGGAGTGGTAGATGCAAAGTTTGTTAAAGTTCATATAACAATACGTATTTTTAATGAAGTTTTGTAATTAGTGATTTAACTCAGAAAGTACTACGAAAAAGTTTATGAAACATTCTTCAGATATTGATCTGACATATATCTCATTGTTCTGTGAGGTAATAAGAGGCGTCAAGGTATTTAATGACTCTTTGTATTTATTATTAACTTTGTAATCATTAATATAACCCAGAAATTACAGCACCAAATTTGATGAAACCTGCTGCAGATATTGACTGTTGTCTATTGTTATAGTTAATATTGACTGTTCTGCAAAGCATTTAGTGGTGTCAAGTTAATGCATGGTTTCTTTGCATATATACGTACGAAATTACAACACCAAATTTGATGAAAGTAGCTGATTTTTATCTGTAGATGTCTGATTGAACTATGAAACATTGAGCAGTGTCAAATTTAAGAAATGTCTCATTTGCATATGTTATGAATTTTATAATTAGTAATTTGACTCAAATCTAATTTGACAAGCTGCTGCAAATATTGATATGACATATATCTTACCCTGAGAGGCGTTCAGCCGTGTCAATTAACAGCCTATTTGCATATTAATAATCTTATACTCAAAAATATTCACAAATGTGCTGTCAATGGATTGCTAAACTACAGCGATTTCATTGAACGCTGCTGAAGGTGTTTTAACCTGATTTAAACTTTACTTAATGTTTCTTTCCTGCTCGAAATACAAACGACAGAAGTCAAGGTACTTTAGCATCTATATTTCAGCTAATTACATATTTGTATGTTAAATGGCCCTTGGAATTAAGTTGTGGTGAATGGTAGTGAGTGTTGATGTTAACACTTCCATGTGGCAAAGGTTTAAATTTACAGACAAGTGCAATATATGTACTGAAACACCATGGGCATTTTCTGTTCATATATGGTGTGTCTTTAGGTCGCTTTCACAAATTACGAATGGGGGAGGCTGGAGCAATCGCGATTGAAATCTTATTTTTTCAGACCCAACTTCTCAATACCCTAAAAAGAATTAGAACTCCCTCTATATATGATGAAATTTTTTCAAGTCCCCGGGCCCTAACTATCATCAGCCGGTAAATCATTTAAAGACGTGCGCGCAGAAAAAATGAACACGTATCGCGCCGTTCCACTCGCAGATGTTCCACTCTACCTGCTATTAGCAGTTTAAAGTTATATTCCTTAGGAAAGTTCTTAAAGTGATTCATGTTTAAATGCATCAGTGAACGTTTTGGATCTATCAGTCTCAGCCAATTTGAGTTAATCCAACTCTGGCCAGGTCAATTGCTCCTGCCAAAGAGCACACAAAATGACGATCATGAGAGAGTGGGCAAATCGTGAATTCTGGCTAATTGTCATATTGCAAAAAACTGAGCACAGTGCCCTACCAAAAATTTGTATCAAAAGTACAAGTATATGAACTAGATGCTACTCAAAATTGACAATGCTTGAAGTAATCAATATTCCATTAAATACATATTTTCATCTTTGAAATTTCGGGTGTAATAATGAGAAATTTGGTAAAAAAATAAAATAATAACATTAGTCACAAATTTTTCATTGGGTGTTTACTGTTCAAAGTCTTGCCTTTATATTATTTTATGATGAGAATGTGAAAATTTAGAAAATCAAGCATGGTGACCTTATTTTTTCCTTTAATAATTGATTTTTCTCATATGCTAGAATTCAAAAATCCCGACAACTTTTAAATGTCCTGGTCTTCCATGTGTTGCTCTCCGGTCTGATCTTGCATGCAAGTATGTTTCACTGTCATGAGTGTAATTTGACCCAAAATCTTCTTCAACTACTAAATACATCAGAGTCAGAGCTATCTCTTTCATTGCTCAGGTATGCAGTAACAGTGACACTGCAGTAGAACGGCAGTAGCTGTATTAACTTTGATAATTTTGACAACATTTTCGTTCAGTTTATACAACTGTGTTTGTCTTGTACTCCATGCAGCATGTTGAACTGTCCAGTATTGAGCTTGCTAACACAGTCTGTGTATGTGTACCATGCATTTGTAACACTGACAACCGACTTTCAGTCTGGACTCTCATTAAATTATCACTGAATACCTATTTGTATATAGAGGCTTGGTCGACAAACTGAATAGTGTGTGCTTGTGGATGCTGTAGGGAAACAGCAAGAAGCTGTAGCTGATATATGGAACAGAAATATTGCAAATGTCATCAACAGTTGCAGCTTCTGCCTGTTACTAGGCTCATTTTTTTATTACAAATCATACATGTTTAGATTGTTTCAAGATAGAAGTCATAAAATGTGACAAAATAGTCTTAGATTTTGGTAAACTGTTACAAACACTAAAACAATTTGATGACATGAAAATGATATCAATTTTTCATTGAATTACCTACCAAACCTTCGGATTGGAAAATGTAAAACGTAAAAGGAAACCCAAAAAATATTCAAGTCCACCCTACAGGTGATCAAAATTTTTCAAGTCACCCTCCTTACTACCCCAAACGTTTTCGAATCCCCCTGAATTCCTCCAGCCCCCTAACCATTTTTTGTAATGGCAGCCTTATTTATTTGCTAGTAATTTCTCACACATACGGGGATGAGGGATTCGCAAGCACCCACGGGAGAGCTAGGGAAGCAAGGGACTATCCTGATCCGCCCTCAACAACAACAGTGAAAAACCCGTTGTAACATAACGCATAGGAAATTTTTGACAGGTGAAGCGGGACTTAGGTCAGCGGTCAAGGCGTGGCAAGCTGGAATTCACACCAAAGCAACATGGCGACGGCAATGGATCTTGACTACAGCAAAACCTTGGAGGAACTCAGATATTCGCGCTGCAAAGACCTTCAGAGACAAGGTATTTATAGTTATGCTGCCTCTGTCCCCGCCATGTTCTGATGAAGAAGGCCTGAAAATCGTTACAGTCCTTATGCCGTCAGCACTCGCGGTAATAGCTGCGGCATTCTCAGTTCATGCCTTTGGTGCTAAGCTTGCAAAATCCCCCTGCACATCAGCAATAGACGGAGAAGGGATTGTCGGCAGTCTACTTGGCAGGGAAATCAAATTTTTACAGGAGAAATGCCCTTCTTATGATACAGCTGGTGCACTCTGTTCGGGGCACATGAAACTAATATTAGATTAGCGATTATTGAATGACTGATGCAGAAGGGTCCACACCTAATTTGTAAATGGCCTTTATACACAAGCTGTCGTTATGACCCATTAGCACACAACCATTACAGTAAAATTGTTGACCCGGGCTTGTGCCCAAACATCCTTCAGCTGGAGCATGGTCAGACTCATTTCATTAACAGGGCTTTCCCGGCTTGTCCGTAAAGAACCCCTCTGTGTGCAGGTCCATCTTTCATCAATCTGTTGATTATACGTCTTTGCGCAGTGTCAGCACGCAGTTTCAGAAAAGCAATAACATTTCAATGCGTTGTACACCAGTGAATACTGAGTAGAGTCCCTTGCCGGACAACTGCAATAGGTTATTGTAGGTTTATGTGCAATGTTAACGACAACAATAATGTACTCAGTATATGCATTTAAATACATATGGCAACGACATCATTTACCAATGTGCATTCAATAGGCTCTGAAACGATGGAAATAATGCTTTTAACTGGTCCAGCTCTGCAGTATTCCTTATATTCGGCCGATTTTTTGTCGTGTTTGAAGTACTGAAGACATCCAGGACACCGCATATTCTACTTGCCATTTTAATATCAGATTAAACTGGTCCAATAATAATTTTCATTCAAGGTAACACAACACTACCAGGTCCATTGGATGTTTGTAATTTACCAAGTTAAGTAGGACCATCCTGAACCACTAATAGTAAGTGGTCGTACCAGGTGTCCGGAATTGGTAAATGTACATTTCCAGCATGCTACACCCGTGTCCCAATTGTTTTTAAATTGCATGAAGGGATACAGTATATTAATCACTGATATAAGTGAAGGTCTGAAAAACTGTCGCTAATCAGTTGAGTGACAGAGTTGTCGTATTCGGCCACAATATCACCATATCTACAATAGAAACTTTTGAAATTCCTCAATAGTCTTTTGGTGTATCTCTATCCCACTAGTTTTGATACCAATGAGCTGTGTCCTGTTGGAATATCAGCGTAGGAATCACAAGTTCTACAATATTTTAGAAGTTGAGAAACGTATACACCGTTAGCGGTTGCAGACAGAATATTATTTGACAAGTGTGGATAATTAATGATATCAAAATCGAAATCGTCCCTTGTCATACAGTTTAGTGTTTAACCAATTAGTATCTACTTGTAGGAACACAGGGGACGCTGGCATTTTACTCTCTGTTGTGTCTAAAATTTCCAACTCATCAGGATAAATGTAAGACATTTGACATGCTTATTCAGTATGAAATGCCCGACTGTTTGTCGGCATTAAATAAAGCAGGGGTGTTTTGCCTTTGCATTTGGCACTTCTGTGATGCCATCACTTTGTACATCGTTCATAGCATTATACTTAATGGCCAATGGCCGTAACACTGAATAAAATATCATATCAACAACAGTAAAATATCTTTTCACTGCAACTGTATTTGTATAAACCACCAGATTGACACCTTGTTTATGATTCTAAAAATTAAAAGGTTAAGTGATTGACTTGTACTTGGAATAGGAAAATTAAAGCAATGCAAACACGGTCATTGAATTTCAAATGATTTTTTGCATTAACTCTCATCTCTCTCCTTCTCTTGCAAAGCAATGGCATTGAAGTAAATGCACTATGCTGTAAACCATTAACCGGTAGGTGCATTTCTTAGGGTTATTGCACTTGTTTTGTTTAGCACCCGTTCGTTTATTCTTTCAGATATTTTACCTATTTTGTCCTACTCAAGGGGTCTTTCTCAATGAACTCCTAATTATAGAGTGTTAAGCTGCTACCAGTAAGATCTGTTTTGCATATATCACATTCTTTCAGACCCATCTTATCCCTGCTACATTTTTATTCACAGTATATGTGGGTGACGACTCTTGTCAGAACCTTATGAAGGGCTGGTTTTACAAGAACACAAGATACAAAACATCGGCTACACAGAAGGGGGCTACCACTATGCCTGCGAGACTGTCACTGTAGGGCAATTGCAGTAGAAGTAGTCATTACATTGGTTAGCTTTCTGATTTTTGCGTAAGTGAGCTGAATCCAACCCTCAAAAAACGAATCAGAACTTCTAAATCTATTCTTTATTTTGTTATATTATCTCACTATTTGTAATACTTAGATCAAAATTATTCGTCTCTACACAAGACCGATGAACCTGTAATATTTTACTTTACTACAAGCAGTGATACATGTGCACTTAGGTGTAAATTTACTGTAGTGACGAAAATTGGAAGATTTATGCTACAATTTAACCAAGTGTTTAGAAATACGTTTTGCCCTTAATAGGGAGAGTTCTTAACAAATTTCTCATCAGGTAAATATATCAACTCATAAACAGCTTGTGGCATCAATGTTAATTGATCGACAAGTATTGTGTTAATTTAACTACAACTGTGCTCGCCGAATGACTTTATATATTTTTATTAAATTTATAAGGGTTTCCGTCTTTATGCATTTCCTTTTAAATTATATCAGTAAATACTCATGATAACGAATAAAATTGAAAAACATCAACGCATAAAGAAACGAATACAGAGACAAAAAAATTCAGTGGATGTTCGTTATCCTTATAGAAAGGTAGCTTAAAACCACATTCATACAGATCCACACTGCACACTGTATACGATGTGCATGTGAATACAAGGAAAGCAAAACGTGCCTTCTTATTCGCCTTGCAATCTACTTGATGTTTGACAACACTTTCAGATTGTGAACTTGTGATTTACCTTCACATCATTCGTCAAATATCAAGTTTCCTTCACTGAAGTATAACCTTATTACACATTAAAGACAACATGGATGTACCTATCTTGCATCTTGATTCCGCCTCCAAGATTGCCGATGGCGACAATTCTCTGTTGAACACCTGCACACACGACACCATAGCTCTCAAAAATCTTATATCATCATCAACTACACCCATCCTGACTTCATAATTTGTTGCCAGCTCAATTATACCAATATCTTTCGAATCTTTCATCTGATCCATTACCCACACTTTGGCAAGCCCGCTGTTGTTGTTGTAACTGGCTCCAACGAAATTCCACTTGTTCTTTTTCAAGGTACTTACACTTACGGGTTCAGTACCTAATAGACTGTTTCGTTCCATGAACCGCGCATAGTTCATTTCATTACCACCGTGCAAGTGGACTGCAATACCTACTCGTTTGAAGGAGAAACTTGGAGCAAGTGTTCCTTGGGGGTAGATGTACATAAGTATGTGTAGAGAGTATCTTGTGTCGTATGCACCGTTGTTTGGGAATTCAACGTAAGAGTCAGCATTGCCTGTGAACTGATAAGCCCAGCTAGAGTGCCTTCTGCATCAGAAACAAGAATAGCGTCACCACCATTGATGCCATGGTTACCATTTCCAGAAACATCACTGAGCAAGTCATCTTGTTGAGTGGCCAAAAGGCAACCTCTCCCGGTATTGCTGCAAATGTGACAAAACAAAACATCATTCATTAAAGTGTATTCCAAAGGTAAGTTTTTATCCTACAACACGCATACATGTACAGGCATATACATGCGTACATATTTTTGCGAGAAGACAAGTTCATTCATATGCACATACATCGTGCACTTGCACATAAATACATGCATGCGTGTGTGCAACACGTACTTCATGTGTACTTACGCACATCCATCCAACCTCTATCTATCCACACACAAATACACACAAAAGGACAAAACACGCACACATACATAATATACATACGCACACGTACCTACCTACCTACCTTCCTACCTATCTACCTATATGCCTGCCTGCCTGCATGCATGCATGCATGTATGTATAATCATTTCAAGCAAGAATTTAATAATTTGTTGAAATAAGATCACATTTCACAATTAATAATTCTATCAACTTCTTTCAGTGCAAATGGCTATTTAAAATCAAAAGGAGCAATAGCTGTAAGGTCAAAATTATTTCTCTGAAAGTCCAAAGGTCAAATGGGAAAACATAATAAATCACCGAATTATCGATATTGACGGTGACACGGAGGACGTGTCACTGTTTCTTGCGCGTAACAATTTGGGAGGATAACATGTTTAGATTGTTTCAAGATAGAAGTCATAAAATGTGACAAAATTGTCTTAGATTTTGATAAACTATTACAAACATTAAAACAATTGGATGACATGAAAATGGTATTAATTTTCATTGAATTACCTACAAAACCTTGGAATTGGAAAATATAAAACGTAAAAGGAAACCAAAAAATATTCAAGTCCACCCTACAGGTAGATCAAAATTTTCGAGTCACCCTCCTTTACTACCCCAAAATTTTCAAATCCCCCTGAATTCCTCCAGCCCCCTAACCATTTTTTGTGAAGGCAGCCTTATTTATTTGCTAGTAGTTTCTCACACATACGGGGATGAGGGATTCGCAAGCACCCACGGGAGAGCTAGGGAAGCAAGGGACTGTCCTGATCCGCCCTCAACAACAATAACAGTGAAAACCCCGTTGTAACATAACGCATAGGAAATTGTTGACAGTTGCAGCGGGACTTAGGTCAGCCGGTCAGGGCATGGCAAGCTGGAATTCACACCAAGGCAACATGGCGACGGCATTGGATCTTGACTACAGCAAAACCTTGGAGGAACTCAGATATTCGCGCTGCAAAGACTTTCAGAGACAAGCTATTAATAGTTTTGCTGCCTCTGTCTCCGCCATGTTCTGATGAATAAGGCCTGGAAACCATTACAGTCCTCATGCCTTCGGCACTCGTGGTAATAGCTGCGGCATTCTCAGTTCACGCCTTTGGTGCTAAGCTTGCAAAATCCCCCTGTACATCAGCAATAGACGGAGAAGGGATTGTCGGCAGTCTACTTGGCAGGGAAATCAAATTTTTACAGGAGAAATGCCCTTCTTATGATACAGCTGGTGCACTCTGTTCGGGGCACATGAAACTAATATTAGATTAGCGATTATTGAATGATTGATGGAGAAGGGTCCACACCTAATTTGTAAATGGCCTTTATACACAAGCTATCGTCATGACCCATTAGCACACAACCATTACAGTAAAATTGTTAACCCGGGCTTGTGCCTAAGCATCCTACAGCTGGAGCCTGGTCAGAGGCATTTCATTAACAGGGCCGTAAAGAAACCCTCTGTGTGCATGTCCGTCTTTCATCATTCTGTTGATTAGAATGTCTTTGCGCAGTTTCAGCACGCAGTTTCAGAAAATCAATAAACATTTCAATGCGTTGTACACCAGTGAATACTGAGTAGAGTCCCTTGCCGGACAACTGCAATAGGTTATTGTAGGTTTATGTGCAATGTTAACGACAACAATAATGTACTCAGTATATGCATTTAAATACATATGGCAACGACATCATTTACCAATGTGCATTCAATAGGCTCTGAAACGATGGAAATAATGCTTTTAACTGGTCCAGCTCTGCAGTATTCCTTATATTCGGCCGATTTTTTGTCGTGTTGAAGTACTGAAGACATCCAGGACACCGCATATTCTACTTGCCATTTTAATATCAGATTAAACTGGTCCAATAATAATTTTCATTTAGGTAAACACAACACTACCAGGTCCATGGGATGTTGTAATTTACCAAGTTAAGTAGGACCATCCTGAACCACTAATATTAAGTGGTCGTACCAGGTGTCCGGAATGAGTAAACGTACATTTCCAGCATGCTGCACCCGTGGTCCTAATTGTTTTTAAATTGCATGAAGGGATACAGTATATTAATCACTGATATAAGTGAAGGTCTGAAAAACTGTCGCTAATCAGTTGAGTGACAGAGTTGTCGTATTCGGCCACAATATCACCATATCTACAATAGAAACTTTTGAAATTCCTCAATAGTCTTTTGGTGTATCTCTATCCACTAGTTTGATACCAATGAGCTGTGTCCTGTTGGAATATCAGCGTAGGAATCACAAGTTCTACAATATTTTAGAAGTTTAGAAACGTATACACCGTTAGCGGTTGCAGACAGAATTATATTTGACAAGTGTGGACAATTAATGATATCAAAATCGAAATCGTCCCTTGTCATACAGTTTAGTGTTTAACCAATTAGTATCTACTTGTAGGAACACAGGGGACGCTGGCATTTTACTCTCTGTTGTGTCTAAAATTCCAACTCATCAGGATAAATGTAAGACATTTGACATGCTTATTCAGTATGAAATGCCCGACTGTTTTGTCGGCATTAAATAAAGCAGGGGTGTTTTGCCTTTGCATTTGTTGCACTTCTGTGATGCCATCACTTTGTACATCGTTCATAGCATTATACTTAATGGCCAATGGCCGTAACACTGAATAAAATATCATATCAACAACAGTAAAATATCTTTTCACTGCAACTGTATTTGTATTAAACCACCAGATTGACACCTTTGTTTATGATTCTAAAAATTAAAAGGTTAAGTGATTGACTTGTACTTGGAATAGGAAAATTAAAGCAATGCAAACACGGTCATTGAATTTCAAATGATTTTTGCATTAACTCTCATCTCTCTCCTTCTCTTTGCAAAGCAATGACATTGAAGTAAATGCACTATGCTGTAAACCATTAACCGGTAGGTGCATTTCTTAGGGTTATTGCACTTGTTTTGTTTAGCACCCGTTCGTTAATTCTTTCAGATATTTTACCTATTTTTGTCCTACTCAAAGGGGTCTTTCTCAATGAACTCCTAATTATAGAGTGTTAAGCTGCTACCAGTAAGATCTGTTTTGCATATATCACATTCTTTCAGACCCAGACCCTGCTACATTTTTATTCACAGTATATGTGGGTGACGACTCTTGTCAGAACCTTATGAAGGGCTGGTTTTACAAGAACACAAGATACAAAACATCGGCTACACAGAAGGGGGCTACCACTATGCCTGCGAGACTGTCACTGTAGGGCAATTGCAGTAGAAGTAGTCATTACATTGGTTAACTTTCTGATTTTTGCGTAAGTGAGCTGAATCCAACCCTCAAAAAACGAATCAGAACTTCTAAATCTATTCTTTATTTTGTTATATTATCTCACTATTTGTAATACTTGAATCAAAATTATTCGTCTCTACACAAGACCGATGAACCTGTAATATTTTACTTTACTACAAGCAGTGATACATGTGCACTTTGGTGTAAATTTACTGTAGTGACGAAAATTGAAGATTTATGCTACAATTTAACCAAGTGTTTAGAAATACGTTTTGCCCTTAATAGGGAGAGTTCTCAACAAATTTCTCATCAGGTAAATATATCAACTCATAAACAGCTTGTTGCATCAATGTTAATTGATCGACAAGTATTGTGTTAATTTAGCTACAACTGTGCTCGCCGAATGATTTTATATATTTTTATTAAATTTATAAGGGTTTCCATCTTTATGCATTTCCCGTTTAAATTATATCAGTAAATACTCATAATAACGAATAAAATTGAAAACATCAACGCATAAAGAAACGAATACAGAGACAAAAAAATTCAGTGGATGTTCGTGTATCCTTATAGAAAGGTAGCTTAAAACCACATTCATACAGATCCACACTGCACACTGTATACGATGTGCATGTGAATACAAGGAAAGCAAAACGTGCCTTCTTATTCGCCTTGCAATCTACTGGATGTTTGACAACACTTTCAGATTGTGAACTTGTGATTTACCTTCACATCATTCGTCAAATATCAAGTTTCCTTCAATGAAGTATAACCTTATCACACATTAAAGACAACATGGATGTACCTATCTTGCATCTTGATTCCGCCTCCAAGATTGCCGATGGCGACAATTCTCTGTTGAACACCTGCACACACGACACCATAGCTCTCAAAAATCTTATATCATCATCAACTACACCCATCCTGACTTCATAATTTGTTGCCAGCTCAATTATACCAATATCTTTCGATTCTTTCATCTGATCCATTACCCACACTTTGGCAAGCCCGCTGTTGTTGTTGTAACTGGCTCCAACGAAATTCCACTTGTCCTTTTTCAAGGTACTTACACTTACGGGTTCAGTACCTAATAGACTGTTTCGTTCCATGAACCGCGCATAGTTCATTTCATTACCACCGTGCAAGTGGACTGCAATACCTACTCGTTTGAAGGAGAAACTTGGAGCAAGTGTTCCTTGGGGGTAGATGTACATAAGTATGTGTAGAGAGTATCTTGTGTCGTATGCACCGTTGTTTGGGAATTCAACGTAAGAGTCAGCATTGCCTGTGAACTGATAAGCTCCAGCTAGAGTGCCTTCTGCATCAGAAACAAGAATAGCGCCACCACCATTGATACCATGGTTACCATTTCCAGAAACATCGCTGAGCAAGTCATTCTTGTTGAGTGGCCAAAATGCAACCTCTCCCGGTATTGCTGCAAATGTGACAAAACAAAACATCATTCATTAAAGTGTATTCCAAAGGTAAGTTTTTATCCTACAACACGCATACATGTACAGGCATATACATGCGTACATATTTTTGTGAGAAGGTAAGTAGATCCATATGCACATACATCGTGCACATGCACATAAACACATGCATGCGTGTGTGCAAGCGTACGTACTTCATGTGTACTTACGCACATCCATCCATCCTCTATCTATCCACACACAAATACACACAAAAGCACAAACACGCACACATACATAATATACATACGCACACCTACCTACCTACCTACCTACCTACCTACCTACCTACCTACCTACCCACCTACCTACCTACCTACCTATATGCCTGCCTGCCTGCATGCATGCATGTATGTATAATCATTTCAAGCAAGAATTTAATAATTTGTTGAAATAAGATCACATTTCACAATTAATAATTCTATCAACTTCTTGCAGTGCAAATGGCTATTTAAAGTCAAAAGGGGCAATAGGTCAAAATTATTTCTCTGAAAGTTCAAAGGTCAAATTGGAAAACATAATAAATCACGGAATTATCGATATTGACGGTGACATGGAGGACGTGTCACTGTTTATTGCGCGTAACAATTTGGGAGGATAACGTTTCTCGCAAACACTTTTCTTGCACAGCATCATTTTTACAAACACCCCCTTGAAGTTCTGTCCAGTCTCTAACATATCATTCTCTACCATAAAACATATTCAACATCCATTGACATATACTGTTATATGAAACGTTGTTATACTCGAGAAAGTCTTCTTACTGCTTTAACGCATGTAATATCTATAATTAGGCGATGCAATTGTCAATGTTACCGCATTGGATCGTGCTATGGTCAATCTTCATACATAGTTGTCACCAACGTGAGTGCACAGACCCGTTCACTTTGGTGTTAGTCATCTGCTTGGCTACAGTATTTTAGGACGTGGTCCCCATATTCATAAAACAATATTGACGAATTAGGCGCGGGACACAAAGGGACCAATGAGCATTCGTTAGACGAAAATCCAATCTCTCGCACGACAATACAGAGTGTGAAAACAAATCTATGTCATACTGGTGTTCTCACACTCCCAGCATAATAGGGATTTTAGAATAATAGAATCTCACGCCCCGAGGACCTGGGATACGATTTCTGAGTGTTTTGGATATTTTGTCTCCCACGAGCCGCATCGTTTTGTCATATGACCAAGGAATGCGTTAAATTGACACTGGAAACATTCAATCATAATTTTAACTGGATCAGTGACTGTTCTACATGTACTTAATGGCCATTCATTATTTTGCATTACTAACACCAACTTCGTGACGAGTTTCACTTCCAATATTTCAACTTCTGCTCCTGACGACATATCCATCAGGAAACAAAGGCATATGATCCAAGTGGACTATATTCTCTTGTTATTCGGAAACTTTCAGCATCTTATGTAGCCTGTCAAAAACGACGTACAAACATTATCCAAAATCGTGACAACGCTGTCGTCTGCCCACTGCACTCTAATCTGTTTACTTTGTTGCTCTTGCCCATGAGCTACTCATCGCGCCATTGAATAATATTTTGTACGCGGAGCGAAATGCCGTTCATTATTAAATCAGAGCTCGAGTAATACTATACTGCTTTCGTATATGCGCATTTACAGTCTGTGCGGGCCGATTTCTGATAAATTGTCGTCGATTTTTTCCTACACCGTCGATCCCACAATCCCAGCAGCCAAGTATGTGGGAATAATATAATCTCCGACCTCCATGGACCCACGATCAGATTTCATACACGAGTTTGGAAAATTTGATCCCAGGTCGTGTGTGTGTGAGATTCCCTTTCTCATATGACCAAAAGCGTTAAAGGCCAATAGGAAACATTTAATGATGATTTTAACTAGATCAGTAACTTTACTTCTTCGTGGCAATGTATTATTCCGTGTAATTGACACGAGCTCCGTGGCAAGTTTCACAGCCAATATTTCAACTTCTGCTCCGCACTAAATGGGTATCAGGAAAAATGGCTATATGTTCCAAGTGGCCTATCTTCACTTGTATGTGTAAAAGTCGACCGTCTTTTGTGAGTCTCCCACCAACATCGTTCAACATTATCCAAAATAGTAAGAACTAACAAATTAGAAGCACGCCATGAGTTACGCTTTCGGGTTCTATACACAGGGAAAATAATCGCAATCATACCAATCCATTAACCGATAAACACAAGGTCAGAATTCATAATAGAATAGTTGTAAACGTAGACACAAAACAGCACAGAACAGACAGTAAATAACCGGTACACAAAGTCAAATTCATGAAAGAACGATATATGGACCTTTGGCCGAAAGACCAAGAAGTGATGTCAGGAGTTTCGAAAATAGTTAGTACATTCTGCCCAACACGTGGCACCCGCCATATATCAATCTATAAGTCAGATAGTGGTCACTAACTAAGGCCCCATGTCACTGATGCCATCAGCGATCATTTGTCGAAGAGAGATATTGTATTTATCTACCAGCTTGCGATACCTGCCAAAAAAGCGTTTGAATGTAAAGACAAGTCTTGCTCTGGTGTAACCTTGATTTAACAGATGGCCATTTCTCTCTATAAAATCACCATATGAATTGCATGCTCTAGCATATCGAATAAGCTGGGAAATTTATACCCCATAAGCTAGTTAGGAGGAATATTACTTATGAGGTGTGGAAAATTAATTATACTAAAGTTGAAATCATCTGTCTTATCATATAGGCTAGTAGAAAGGTTACAATGAGAGTCAAATTCAAGGACAATATCTAGATATATAGCAGAAGAGGCCGTTTCTGTAGTTTCTTTAATCTCCAATTCTGGAGGATAAATCATAGCAAGATAGTCACTGAATTTGAAGTTATTCATTGAAATAACATCATCTATGTATCTAGATGTTAGGTTCAAAGTTTTAGCTACAGAGGACTTTTCTGTTTGATTAGGTTCTCGATAAATTCTGCCTCGTGTGAGAACAGAAATAAGTCGGCAAGCAAGGTAGCACAGTTAGTGCCCATAGGAATTCCTGTACACTGTTGGAAAATGTGTCCTCCAAATTCAACAAATGTGTTTCCTATGAGGAAATCAAGCACACTGATAATGTCTTTCTAGGGGTAAAAACACTTAAGCATTAGTAATATTTTCAACAAAATATGTAAAATACTACATATTTGTAACGGCGTAAACCGTTTTTGTAGCAAAATGCTTGATTGATGATATTTTTCAAGCGTTCTTTCAATTTATCATGTAGTATTGTGGTATACAATGTGGAAAAATCGAAAGTTTTAATAGATGTTATTTTTGAAACATTTAATTAACATTATATAAGTCATTTCCATAAAGACTAGCTCAAAATTTGCATTTATTTCGATATTCTCAATTAAAATGACATCTGTACAAATAAAGCCCATTGTTGTTAAAATGGTCGAACCCGGTGTGGTTGACCATTACGGTAACGTAGCACACTCTGTTAGCTACCTTCATGTGTTGTCCGGACTGCGAAGTTTAGAGCCAATCATACGCCTGAATCAAAACCAGTACTGCACTGTCATGCGAGAAGTACAAACTCTGCAACAGTTTTTTTTTTTACTTTGAAGCACTGAAGTTTGAAGTCGGCATGACAAGAAAAGGTGCAGCAATTTTCAAATCCTTTAATGTTCTGTGTCAGAGTAAAAATTATGTTACAATTTACCCAATCTCTAAATCGCCACTTAGGGCGAGTTATGAGAAAACTCCGGTATGAGTTGAAAATTCTGAGTACCCTCCGGAAAATTGTACTCTTCTCACACGAATCACTTTGCCTGTATAGTGCTTAATATAAAAGTCCAAACACCCTACCCATTGGCACCTCAACAGCCAAATTATAATGTAGGTTTAATATGCAAAGTTTTCAAAGTTGCCCACTAAACAAGAAATATGATACCCGTCGCGATAAAAAATGCCCGCACACGGAGAAAACGCTTTCATATATATTTTCGTATTTTCATATATATTTTTTACAGCTAGGCGAACTGTGACAATTTGTCCTATATCTTAACGAAAATATAGCGGCGCAGTATATGACATGTTTATTGGAAAAGATGATGTCGTCTTAACCTGATATTGAATCTCAAGAAGATTGAATTTCGTAACGTCGTGCTTATGGTCATTAATCATGAACAACGCCATGCAAGGACAAACATAGATGTACTCAGTGTTATTGTTTTGGTATAAACGTTGATTCAAACTTAATTCAAATGCATTCGTGGAGTCAAGGATACACAATTGTTTCCATATTCAGTTTAACCCTGACAATGAAATAGGCAATCATTGTTTGGACTTACGTAGACAAGGCCTAGCGATCGATTAAAAATAAGGGGCTTAAGTTTCAAAAGGGATGCTTTGGGTTACAACGTAGGACGTGAGTTCTTTTAAGTGATATTGGACGTTTATCAAACGTTTGACGTCGCCCTTTCTGGAGGGATTGTTTGTTACTACAGTACTTTGATCAACGAGCCTTGAGAAAAATCAAAATAAAAAATCCATATATTTCAAAAGCATTTAAAATGAATCACACAATATTTTATTCTGTTAGCCCAACTAAGGAGGTGAACATAAAATAAAACGTCAATCTGCTGTGTTACTTCACAATTTAGATTTGAATTATTTTGTTTACACAAAGCTGTAATGGTAACTTGAAATTGAACGAAAGTGTGTTTTGGAAATCACTTAACCAACTCGTAACAAACTAGTTGTCGAGTACTTACCTTGATTCGCTCCGAAGGAGAACATCTAAAAAGGAAAACAAAAAGACTGTAAACATTTTCCAAGAATACATACTGAACTTATTCTATAACAGGGTTAAGAATAAAGCAAAGATCCTTTTTGGTATGATTGAACCACAAGTGCAGGGTAATGTTACTTCGTTAACTTAGGTAGACTACGCCCGGGACAGATATTCTGAATGTTAAACTTTTATAGTACTTGTTTGTCTACATTTGTGGGTACTCATTTATAGTTTTAGATTTTGTTCAATTATTACAAATATTATTAACATTTTATTAATTTTTCATTGAATTATCCACCAAATCTTAAAAATCGTAAACAGTAAAAGAGAACCAATACATTTTCGGTCTCCCCTAAAGAAAGAGCAAAGGTTACAAGTCCCCCTTTGCAAACCCTAAAATGTTCGAATCCCCCCCTGAATTCCGCCAGCCCCCTCGTTAATTGTTGTGAACGCAGACTAAGAATAGAAATGAATGAAAATACTATTGTAAAAATATAATTTCTCTAAAACTGTCGCAAACGTGTCCATAAAAGCAGTCGTGCAGAAAAATGTATGCAGGCTTCCTGTGTCTTGAAATCATTTGTAAAATATGTTTCAGAAATCTTAAATGAAAGGAAATAGCAGTGTTTCTGTGTCGATTTACATGACACTTTCAAAGGTTAATTTTTTGCCTTAAATTAGAATGTCCCTCGGGTACAGATGTTTGGACTCTCAAACCTTTTCTATTCTTTTCTGATCAACCACTTGTGAGAGTTCATTTTGAAGCCGTATGAGTAAGAAAAAATTTAACCGACATACCTTCTTGAAAATCGAACATTTATTTTTTCTCCATAGATTTTACACAAGAATGGCGGCAATTTTGTATTTCAGAAATCAGAAAATCAGAAAATCTTGGATAATTTGTTTCTCTAATACCAAAATCTGCATGGTTACCCCGATTTTTATTCTTTATTTTGAAAGTGAACGGTTGAAAGATTCCTTCAAGAAAGTTTGAGCGAAAGTTTGTCTTTACTTTCGAGGCATACACTTCCTTAAGACAGCGTGAGCTGACTCGTTCAAAACCAGTGAAGGGATGTAAAGTTCATGCAAATAATATCGCACAGCCACGTCACATTATTTACACCAACACGAGATTTACTTACCAAAAACATTAAGTCAACTATAGTCTATATTTTGACATTATATCATTCCATGCAGTCAACTATAAGTATGGTTAATTTTCACGCCGTCTAATTTGTTAATACATTTAATGACGTACTGAAGAAACACACTTTCCTATTGTGACTTGGTAACAAATACACACGGCAGTTCAAACGCGAAGTGACGAATGTAAAAATTTTATGTGACACTCATGGATTAAACGTTTCTTGAACGAAAATATCTCAGACAGTTTTGGTTTGTCATAGGTTCAGCAGATGCAAAAAAATCGCTGAACGTAGCTTTAACCTAGCATTCATATAGTCTTAAACTTACCTTTTGAATATATTGAACATACAATAAAAAACCTTTAACATTAAAATCTTACCCACAAAAACGTTGCAATCAGCATTATCATCTGCATGATCATAGTTGCCACTGAACTGATATGGTCTATGGTAACGGTTAAACTGTTTGAAATGAGCGTGTTGTAAACATGTTTCTATCCGATATGCGCGTCGGATCATCGGCTCAGACAGTATGTGACCAATCATCTTTACATCGCATGTTAATTCTAGGTATCTCTCTCGTTAAAGTTTTCTAATTATTAATGATAGTTGAACATTAAAAAAAAGCTCATTTCCTCGAATGACAATGCACAATTTAACGGTAGATATAAATTATAAACCCTTCATGACATATGTTGAGCTACTGAAACGAAAGTAATTTTAAAGGAAAAAGAAATAGTCTTTTCGCTGTATATATTATTATACAAATTTAACGTAAATATTGATAAAAATTTGAAATTATTCGTAATCTCGAATATAAAATGTTTTAACATTGCAGTCATAGTGGATGTTCATTGCATATGTGCCTACGATTTCATTACTTCATTCGTTCCCCATTTTCTTGCAAAAACTTATATTTAGAGGTTATAAACGGCAAGCGAGGGTATTTGGTTGCGGATATAAGACCTCTGGGGTGAAAATTAGCATATTTGGCGGGAAATAATCACCGAGCGAAGCACCCAAATATGATAGATATAGGGGATCATTTTGGTTACCATAGTGTCACCATTGTTTACATAACTGTCACGTGACAGGTAATTTGCTTAACCTTTCAAAAATCGGTTTTCCCCACCGATGCTATTGTATCAGTGACGGCTGGCTGTTTGCCTGCATTGAATCAAGAGCCTGTGGAATCAACCGCTCTGAGACACTGTACATATATTACATGTAAATTAAATTGTAATGCGACGTCTTCGTCAGAGAATTATTTTTATTTAACAAGGTAACATGAGAATGCGTGCATATCAGCAAGCGTGGAGTGTTTGGATCTGGTGGTCGTGTCATTGTTTTGACTCTAAGTCTGACCTACCCGCCAGACAATGCTCCAACTTCATGTACTTCGTAGAGTAAGGCTGCGTTCACAAGAAAAAAAAAACGATTAGGGGGGGGGGCTGGAGGAATTCAGGGGGATTCGAAAATTGGGGGTAGTAGAGGGGGAGACTTGAAAATTTTGCACTACCTGTAAGGGGACTTGAAAATTTTTTGGTTCCCTTTTATGTTTTACATTTTCCAATTCCAAGTTTTTGTAGGTAATTTAATGAAAAATGAATACCAGTTTTGTGTCATCCAAATGTTGTAATGTTAGTAATAATTTAACAGAATCTAGAACCATTTTGTCACATTCCATGACTTTTATCTCGAAAAAATCTAAACATGTGTGATTTGTCATAAAAAAATCAAACTTGAGCCTAGTAACAGGGCTAAAGCTGCAACTGTTGATGATTTTTGCAATATTTCTATGCAATATATCAACTACAGTTTCTTGCTGTCTCCCTACAGCATGCTCAAACACACAATGTTCAGTTTGTCGACAAAGCCTGTATATATAAATATGTATTAGGTGATAGTTTAATTAGAGTCCAGACTGACAGTCAGTTGTCAGTGATACAAATGCATGGTACACATACACAGACTGTGATAGCAAGCTGAATACTGGACAGTTTAACATGCTGTAGGGAGTAGAACAAGAACGCAGTTGTATAAACTGAGCAAAAATATTGTCAAAATTATCAGATACTGCCCTGCTACTGTAGTGTCACTGTTACTGCATACCTGAACAGTGACAGAGATAGCTCTGACTCTGATGTACATGGTAGTTGAAGAAGAGTTTGTGTCAAATGACGCTCATGACAGTGAAACATTACTAAACAAGATCAGGCCAGTGAGCCATACATGGATGAACACATGGAAATTTTTGAATTCTGGCATATGAGAATAATCAAATATTAAAGAAAAAAGATGGGGTCACCATGATTGATTTTCTAAATTTTCACATTCTTGTCATAAAATAATACAAAAGTAAAACTTTGAACAGTAAAGATGAAATGAAAAAATATATCACTAAATGGAATTATTTATTTTTTAACCAAATTTGCAATTATTACACCCAAAAGTTCAGAGATGAAAATATTTATTTGATGGAATATTTTAACCTTCCAGTATTGTCAATTTTGAGTAGCATCTAATTCATATATGTCTTGTACTTTCGAAACAAAGTTTTGGTAGGTCACTGTGCTCAGTTTTTTACAATATGGCAATTAGCCAGAATTCACAATTTGCCTACTCTTTCATGATCGTCATTTTGTATGCTCTTTGGCAGGAGCAGTTGACCTGGCCAGAGTTGGATAAACCAACAAATCCAAAAAGTTTACTGATGCGTTTAAAGAACTTGCTTTGGGAATATGACTATAGAGAGTGCTAATAACAGGTAGTGTTGAACATCTGTGAGCAGAACGGCGCAATACGTGTTTATTATTTCTGCGCGCACATCCTTTACAAATATGCGGGCCTATGATAGTTGGGGGGCCTTGAAAAATTTTGATCATATAGAGGGAGGGCATTTGGAATTTTTTAGGGTATTGAGGGGGGGCATCTTAAAAAAAAGATTTCAATCGCGATTCCTCCAGCCCCCCTAATCGTTATTTGTGAACGCAGCCTAAGCTTAGATTTTTTGGTGGTCGGCAGATGTTACCGCTCAGCAAATGATCACAGCTGTGTGTTGGCAACTCAATTTCGAAAACCAACGGTTGAACGTTGAACTGAGGTTGAACAACTTAACAGTCTCGATGTTGACTATCTTGACCGGCATGATATTTCTGGATAGGACAACTTCCTGTGTCTGAATACAATCTAATTTTGCCACCGGAGTAGTTGTATGGGCATGCAATGCTATAATGGTGGAGAAAATGAATAATTAATTATGTCAATCCTTTCATTTCTGTCAGAAATACTTCCAAAAAACGTACAAGAACAGGCTGATTCGTAAGTAGGCGGCGAACTGAATTATGGTTAGCCTAATCGTAATATTCACGGGAATGCTTAGACATGTATCTAGCTGTGGAAACGCAGCTATCTCTTGGCGGGGTAGCGTGTGTCGCTATGCGGTCATAAAAAGGTCAACCCCACCGTGGCGGGGTATGACCCGCATAGTGACGCACGCTACCCTGCCAACAGATAGCTGCGTTTCCACAGCTAACATGTATCAATTTAGATGCCATAACTAATCTCATGCACCGCCTCTCCTTAGCATTGACCAAAGCCAAACTCAAATAGGAAATGGCAAATTGGAAATTAGGTTTCAGTCGCCAATTCCCACTTACAGTTTTGAAAGGTGAACACTACACTGCACAGGGTTACTTAAAATAAATGAAAATAATCCGTGGCACGTATCTAAGATAACTAGCATTTACGATGACGTTTACAAATGAAATACTGATTGGCAAAGTGCCACGGATTCAAAAAAAATCCGTGGCACTTTGCGGCCACTCCATTTTCTAATTTAGGTATTCCATTAGAAAATAGAAATTAGGCTAATAATCAATTTTTAAACGTTTCTTCACTTTGATGAAGCGCATTTTGGTCCTTTTCGAAATGAACAAGTTTTCAACGGTGGTGAAATTATGATAAATTGGTAAAAACCCTTGTGAGGATGGTACTTTGCGGCCAATCAGTATTTCATTTACAAACGTCATCGTAAATGCTAGTTATCGTAGAAACGTGCCTATTTTCATTTTATATTAGGTAACTCCGTGCAGTGCGGTGTTCACCTTTCAAAACTGCAAGTGGGAATTGGCGACTGCAACCTAATTTCCAATTTGCCATTTTCCTATTTCCTATTTGAGTTTGGGTGTGGTCTATGCTAAGGAGAGGCGGAGCATGAGATGAGTTATCATGGCATCTAAATTGATACATGTTAGCTGTGGAAACGCAGCTACCTGTTGGCGGGGTAGCGTGCGTCACTATGCGGGTCATACCCCGGCCATGGCGGGGTTGACCTTTTTATGACCCACATTGCGACGCATACTACCCCACCAAATGATAGCTGTGTTTCCACAGCTAGATACATGTCTAAACATTCCCGTGAATATTATGAGTAGGCTAATCATAGTTCAGTTCGCGGCCTAATTACGAATCAGCCTGTTCTTGTACGTTTTTTGAAGTATTTGTGACAGAAATGAAAGGATTGACATGATTCAATTGTTCATTTTCTCCACCGTTATAGCATTGCATGCCCATACAACTACTCCGGTGGCAAAATTAGATTGTGTTCAGCCACAGGAAGTTGTCCTAATTGCTGAGCGGTAACATCAGCAGACCACCAAAAACTCTAAGCTTACTCTACGAAGTTCATGAAGTTGGAACATTGTCTGGTGCGAGGTCAGACTTAGAGTCAAAACAATGACACGACCACCAGATCCAAACACTCCACGCTTGCTGATATGCACGCATTCTCCGTCGCAATGGAATTAAATTTACATGTAATATATGTACAGTGTCTCAGGGTGGTTGATTCCACAGGCTCTTGACTCAATGCAGGCGAACCGCCAGCCGTCACTGATACAATAGCATCGGTGACGGCTAGCGGTTGGCCTGCATTAGAGCCTGTGACTGATTCGCTTATTATAGGTCTGCATGGCAGAGCTGTGTGTTACCGGCGTTGTACGGCCTGTGGTGGGAGGCCGTATAACGCTGGTAACACACAGCCCTGCCATGCAGAGCTAATTCGCTTACAACTTTCACTATTGACCATGCTCGCCACAGGCACAGCCGTAGTTGACAGCACTTTTCAACTACGTCAGCGCCTGTGATGCCCGCGGCGCGCACACCCAATGAGGTACGTATGTAACTTTGCTGTGGGACAGGTCTAACCAAGGAAAGGAAAGTAGCAAAATGTTTAACCATGGAGCAAGAAACGGACTAGCTCCATGGTTTAACAAAACATTCAACACGCAGAGTATGTCACAAACTTTTGTGATTTGTTGGGTATCGCTCCGTACAAACGCTGTGAAATTCGCTGCACTGCTGATGACCCCCTGATGACCATTCATCATGTTGCTACCTGCTATTTGGTTGGAGGGAGAAAGCACATTTGACAGCGACCGAAAATTCAATTCAATTTAAAAACATTGACAAAGGAAAGTATAACTATGTTGAAATATTTAAGCGATATTTCAATTGTCACCTTGTCACTGTTTGGTTCAATCTGACTAGCTGTTTCGAGATGTCCATCATTTACGTCAGGTGGAATTTCAATAGACCACGCCTAAACTCAAATAGAAATTAGGATTTTGGATCGAATTTGCAGTTTGCTCTTCAACATGGCATATTGCCATTCGGACATTGATAAAGTGAAATGCGATTTGACAAACGACTTTCGGAAAGTTAAAAGGGAAATAAATAGGTATTAATTAAACAGAATTTTGAAAAAAGGTAGGATTTTCAAATATCGAATGAAGCTTTCCAAGCAAAATTCTCATTGGCCGCAGCGTACCATCCTCACAAGGCTTTTTACCTATTTCTCACACTTTAACTATAGGCAAAATCTAATATATTTAGAAAAGGGCCAAATGCGCTTCATCTGCTCGCCTAAAATATTTGAAATTTGATAATTACCCTTCATTCTATTTTTTAATTGAATACCTAAATTAGAAAAATGAGTGGCCGCAAAGTGCCACGGATTCCTGGTGAGGATGCCTTTTTGAATTTCAAAGATCGGTGAATGTTGGGAAATGTGAACTTTGCACGATGGCCGCTGCTTTTATTCTGTCTTTGATAAGAGGGAGGTGAAAGGTTCAATTGAGGAAAGTTTGAGCAAAAATTTACATTTTTCAATTTAGAGGCGCACACTATCGTAATCAAAGTAGCAAATTTAAGAACTTGGTGGCACGGACAGCTATATAGACGGAAAAAAACAAGTTACCTTTGTGAACGCAATAGTTGAAAACGAGGTAATGTGCACGTGGCTGATATCGTCGTCAGATAGAATCGTTTGTATCAGAGGTTCACCGGGTAGAGTAAATCACCAGGGAATTAAATCGTATGGCAGGCTCGATATTCATTACCGTGACCTGGGTTGGAATTTCCGTAGAAATATCAACCGCTCTTCGTTAAATATGATCAATTTAGTTAATTGAGAATGGGGTATAATGACAACAACGGCTGCAGAGTTTTGTACTCTGAAATAACGACGTTATTTGCCACAGCTTTTTATTTAACTTTGTTATTTGCTTTTACTCATGATTTTAAAATTTACTTTAAATTTTAATTTTAGTTTTGATTTTGCGCAGTCGGCCTATGTAACAAAAACAAGTGCTCATGACATGCATTTATAAACGCTCGGTTAAAAGACTGCGCACGAGCAGATTGTCATGTTTCTATAATTTGTACCGGTTACTGTAAATCTTCATTCTAGTGTTCGCCAAATTTCAACATTTCGCCACTTGGGCTTGAATTCCACGATTTGCCGGAGGTGTAATTCTTCACAATTGGCGGCAAATTTACATTTTCAAGTCTCTTCTGTTTAAATTCAATGGCAGCGCCATTCCAGGCTCCCACATGTCACGTGAATTCCTATGATTATGCATGAAATGTCTCACGCAACGTTGGACAATAGAAAGACAATGTAGTTGAACTTTTATCAGAACTGTAGCTGTTAAGTATCGCGTTTCATATTTTCACCGCTTGGATTTAAAACAATGATGTTGTGACATGTCTCATACATACTACGTATTTTGTGAAACTAGCGTTGGCAAGTTTTCTTGTCGACAAAGTATTGTAATTAGGAAAGTGAGACTTTGGAGGCCTTTGAGTAAGCATATCTCCAGGCTCTCGGAGATAAGAGTTGCCCCAGGCAGCCATCAGGCTGACCTGGGGAAATAAAGTTTCGAACGCAACGTTAGTTCCTGTGTCGCCTGATCTATGCATTCACTCCATCTACGCGTACTGTGGTCTGACGTTCCCCTTAATCCTGATTCGGAACAGCATGAACATTTCCATACAATTTGATAAGGTAGTCAAATTTATGGCAGGTCAAAAACTATTGCGTTTTCAATTACTTCATAAATTTTGTCGAGATATATTGAACTGTATTAAAGCAACTGTTTGCTCCTACAGATCAGAGCTTATGATTGTCAAATAATTTACACAATGGTATAGAAGAAAATATAGCGTTGACGCATTGGTGTTCTTCTACACTGACATTTTCACTGAAACCACACCCTAAATAAAGTCCACACCCTGCCTTTGCAAAATGCCTTCGATTTGTATTGCGGCCTTCTAGTTATTCTGTGTTTGTTTTTGTTTGTCTTTTTTATTTGTGGTGTGTTTGTTTTAGATTAGGAGAAATAGAAACCGTACCCTGTCTTACAATGCAAATTTAAAATTAGGTCAAAAACACGTGCTTCGTTAACACGGGCGCGTAATTCCATGAATATTCTGAATTTCTGAATGGGGCAGGTTTTTTCGTCACTTATCTAGGCATAGTGAGTAGCTGTGAACAACTTTCAAAAGAGAACAAAGAGCTAAAATCACATAAACTCACATAAACATTAACTCAGGCGCATTTGCAATGGATATTCTGAAAGGGACAGGATTTCGTCGCTTATCTAGGCAAAATGAGTATGTGTCAACAACGTCCATAGCAGAACAAAGGAGTAGAATTACATTAACAGTCAATGTCAACGACAACTTATCCGAGAACCAGAGATTGAAGAATGCTCCTTTAACGTAAAAACGCACCATTTAACACTTCAAACTACTGTGTA
This sequence comes from Ptychodera flava, assembly GCF_041260155.1. Taxonomy (NCBI): domain Eukaryota; kingdom Metazoa; phylum Hemichordata; class Enteropneusta; family Ptychoderidae; genus Ptychodera; species Ptychodera flava. The sequence continues at coordinate 22,547,758 of NC_091930.1, read as the reverse complement.
CGCCTTTGTGTATATGCGTGTGTGGAAGACAAATCATTGGTTACACTACTTGCTCATACTTTTCGATCAAATTAAACTATCTATTCCCACAAACTATTTTTTTCTCCGCGGATGATATTTTGAATAATATCCATCGACTATGAGAAAAATTGCATGAGCGATGTTTACATTAAGGAAGAGGAATTAAAATTTACATTCTAATGTATTTTGAAAATAGTGTCTATCACAAATTTCATTTAAACATTCTTATTGGTCTAAACCTATACTACGACCAGTTTCAATTGACAGATTTTGACTAGAACATTGTAACGTCGTATCCATAGGCAAGCGTTTAGGGTCCATCCAGTGCAAGTCATGTGACTCATCATCATCTTCATCTTAAACGGTTTTAAATGTTAACAAGTAGCCAAAGAGTTCTACATAGAATGTTGGTTAAATATTTGATTAATGGATCACTAAGACGATCATTAAGTGTTTGATTAATCGACCTTACTACTCAATTTCTCCACGAGTCGGCACTGTTGTGAAAAAAAACAAAACAAATATTTCAATATCACCTTAGCTGGTGTGATGCATAATATTTTGTTATATTGATTAGTTGTTAACAGCGACTCTTTGCCTCATATGCTAAGGAATTTAATTCTCCTGAAAATTGTTTTAGGAGACAAAATAATTGTAATGAATTCTGGTAAGGCCTACACGTAAGCTTTTTACATACTTCAGAAGAATTGAGTAGAAAAATAATTAACTTGGTTAATTGAATCACCAATATGCTGATAGCATTATAAAGAAATCCCATCCAAAGATCAGAGAGCTGCTGTAAGTGTTTTCAAAGAGACAGCTCACTAAAAGCAAACATTGTAACAGCAAATTCTCAAATGCGTTGTCATATAGCATCTTATTTGACAAAGTGACAGGAGATATTTTCGACAGCGTTTTATCTTCAATTTACCTCAACACTTTTCGAAAGCGCATACACCTCTTGACGGGTGAACACTGGAATTTTGTCAGGAACAGTTTGTTTGACAAAATGACATCTTCCCTTTTAACTTTGAAATAAAAGAGTCCATTCGGAAAAAAGGCTTTGAAAAATACCCGTTTAAAACTTTCTTTGAATTCAAAGTAACTTTTAAAATGCAGTATCCTTGTTATCTTTACGTACGACTGAGAATGATCGATGAGAATGTGGTCATCTCTCAATCAAAAACACGTGCGACACTAACTGACGTTGTGTTTTTCAAAGCGTTTACAAGTTCCCGCCATTAACATGGCTCCATTATCATTTACGTTAACTACAGATTGATTAATCCAAAACAAAATCGTCTTGCATTCTTTCGACTTTGGAATATCTGTGCAATAGGGAAATGATTTTTATGTGTCATTGCTTACGTTAATATTTACATGCGTTGTTAAAAAAACTTACTGTAGTGTGAAACAACGCAAAACGATTGACATTTGAACAGCGAATCGACTTACTACGATACGTTATTTTCTAAAATCAATCAAACAATATAACTTAAACAACGTTTTTTTCCCCAGAATTTGTTATTACATAGTGTAGGAAATATCACGTTAACAAAAGATGAGGACTTTGAATTCACTGTCTTATCTTTTTTCTAAAATCAAAATTCAGTGTATATATCCCCGATAAGTTTACACAGGCAGGCCCTTTGGGCGGTGGCCATTTTCAGTTTGAAAGATCGCTTATTGTCGGAAAATTTGGTTCTCCAATACGAAACTTTGCACAGTGACCGCTGATATTTATTCTGTATTTGGTAAGAGGGATATGAAAGGCTTCATTAAAGTGTGTTGGAGAAAAATTTTAGGCCTCTAATTTTGAGGCGCACACTATCGTAATCAAAATAGTAAATTTTAAGAAATCGGTGGTATGGACAGCAATATAGACGGAAAAAAACAAATACTTTTGTGAACGCAACAGTTACGAAAAGCAACGTGGCTGATATCAACGACAGGGAGAAGTGTTTGTACCAGAGGTTCACCAGGTAGAGTTGATCACCAGGGCATTCAAGTGTATAGCAGGATCAATTTTAATTTTCGTGACATTGGGTTGAAACTTCGGTAGAAATGTCAAGCCTCTTTGTTCAATATGATCAATTAGTTAATTGAGTGTGTGGGTGTAATGACAAGAACGGCTGCAGAGTTTTGTACTCTGAAATAACGAAATTATTTGCCACAGACTTTTATTTTCCTTATGTTAGTTGATATACATTTTACTGAGTCTCAAAATTTTCAAATTTACTATATATTTTAGTTATGATTTTGCACAATCAGCTCACGTGACAAGTACAAATACTGCAAATTTCCAAATCTTCCTGTATTACCATCCTCTACATGACATGCATTTGTAGAAAATTTAGTTTAACCACTTAAATAAACGACTGCGCACGAGCATTCAATCGATTTGTTGTATGTCACTTATTGTTATTGTGTTATCAATTACTTCATAAATTTGGCGATATATATGAACTGTTTTAAAACTGACGTTTGCTCCTAGAGATGAGAGCTTGGTTAGAATTGTTAAACATTTTAGCAGTGGTTTAGACCGTATTGCGTGGACGCACTGGTGTCCTTGTAAAATGAATTTTTTCACGGAAACCACATCCTTAATATATGTGCCACCCTGCCCTTGCAACATTTTGTTCGGTTCTTGTTGTTGCCTTATAGATTTTGTGTGTTTGTTTGTTTTGCAGTAAGAGTAACAGAAGTCGCACCATTTTGCACAATCATGCAAATTTAAAAACAAGGTCAAAAACACAAGCTTCATTAACTCAGGCGCATTTGCAATGGATATTCTGAAAGGGACAGGTTTTTCGTCGCTTATCTAGGCAAAATGAGTATGTGTCAACAACGTCCATAGGAGAACAAAGGAGTAGAATTACATTAACAGTCAATGTCAACGACAACTTATCCGAGAACCAGAGATTGAAGAATGCACCTTTAACGTAAAAACGCACCATTTAACATTTCAAACTTATGTGTACGCCTGTGTGTATATGCGTATGTGAAAGGCAAATCATGGGTTGCACTACTTGCTCATACTTTTCGATCAAATCAAACTATCTATTCCCACAAACTTTTCTCTCCGCGGATGATAATTTGAATAATATCCACCGACTATGAGAAAAATTGCATGAGCGATGTTTACATTAAGGAAGAGGAATTAAATTTACATTCTAATGTATTTTCAAAAGATTGTGTATCACAAATTTCATTTAAACATTCTTATTGGTCTAAACCTATACTACGACCAGTTTCAATGACAGTTTTTGACTAGAAACTTGTAACGTTGTATCCATAGGCAAGCGTTTAGGGTCCATCCAATGCAAGTCATGTGACTCATCATCATCATCATCTTAAACGGTTTTAAATGTTAACTAGTAGCCAAAGAGTTCTACATAGAATGTTGGTTAAATATTTGATGAATGGATCACTAAGTCGATCATTAAGTGTTTGATTAATCGACCGTACTACTCAATTTCCTCACGAGTCGGCACTGTTGTGAAAAAAATTATTTCAATATCACCTTAGCTTGTGTGATGCATAATATTTTGTTATATTGATTAGTTGTTAACAGCGACTCTTTGCCTCATATGCTAAGGAATTAAATTCTCCTGAAAATTGTTTTAGGAGACGAAATAATTGCAATGAATTCTGGTAAGGCCTACACGTAATATAACACTGTAAAGGAGGAAAAATTGATATTGATCAGAAGGCTTTTTACATATTTCAGAAGGATTGAGTAGAAAAATAATTAACTTAGTTAATTGAATCACCAATATGCTGATAGCATTATAAAGAAATCCCATCCCACAGATCAGAGAGCTGCTGTAAGTGTTTTCAATGAGACAGCTCACTAAAAGCAAACATTGTAACAGCAAATTCTCAAATGCGTTGCCATATAGCATCTTATTTGACAAAGTGACAGGAGATATTTCGACAGCGTTTTATCTTCAATTTACCTCAACACTTTTCGAAAGCGCATACACCTCTTGACGGGTGAACACTGGAATTTTGTCAGGAACAGTTTGTTTGACAAAATGACATCTTCCCTTTTAACTTTGAAATAAAAGAGTCCATTCGGAAAAAAGGCTTTGAAAAATACCCGTTTAAAACTTTCTTTGAATTCAAAGTAACTTTAAAAATGCAGTATCCTTGTTATCTTTACGTACGACTGAGAATGATCGATGAGGATGTGGTCATCTCTCAATCAAAAACACGTGCGACACTAACTGACGTTGTGTTTTCAAAGCGTTTACAAGTTCCCGCCATTAACATGGCTCCATTATCATTTACGTTAACTACAGATTGATTAATCCAAAACAAAATCGTCTTGTCATTCTTTCAACTTTGGAATATCTGTGCAATAGGGAAATGATTTTTATGTGTCATTGCTTACGTTAATATTTACATGCGTTGTTAAAAAACTTACTGTAGTGTGAAACAACGCAAAACGATTGACATTTGAACAGCGAATGGACTAACTACGATACGTTATTTTCTAAAATCAATCAAACAATATAACTTAAACAACGTTTTTTTTTTCACAGAATTTGTTATTACACAGTGTAGGAAATATCACGTTAACAAAAGATGAGGACTTTGAATTCACTGTCTTATCTTTTTTCGAAAATCAAAATTCAGTGTATATATCCCCGATAAGTTTACACAGGCAGGCCCTTTGGGCGGTGGCCATTTTCAGTTTGAAAGATCGCTTATTGTCGGAAAATTTGGTTCTCTAATACGAAACTTTGCACAGTGACCGCTGATATTATTCTGTATTTGGTAAGAGGGATATGAAAGGCTTCATTAAAGTGTGTTGGAGAAAATTTTAGGCCTCTAATTTTGAGGCGCACACTATCGTAATCAAAATAGTAAATTTTAAGAAATCGGTGGTATGGACAGCAATATAGACGGAAAAAAAACAAATACTTTTGTGAACGCAACAGTTACGAAAAGCAACGTGGCTGATATCAACGACAGGGAGAAGTGTTTGTACCAGAAGTTCACCAGGTAGAGTTGATCACCAGGGCATTCAAGTGTATAGCAGGATCAATTTTAATTTTCGTGACATGGGGTTGAAACTTCAGTAGAAATGTCAACCCTCTTTGTTCAATATGATCAATTAGTTAATTGAGTGTGTGGGTGTAATGACAAGAACGGCTGCAGAGTTTTGTACTCTGAAATAACGACATTATTTGCCACAGACTTTTATTTTCCTTATGTTAGTTGATATACATTTTACTGAGTCTCAAAATTTTCAAATTTACTATATATTTTAGTTATGATTTTGCACAATCAGCTCACGTGACAAGTACAAATACTGCAAATTTCCAAATCTTCCTGTATTACCATCCTCTACATGACATGCATTTGTAGAAAATTTAGTTTAACCACTTAAATAAACGACTGCGCACGAGCATTCAATCGATTTGTTGTATGTCACTTATTGTTATTGTGTTATCAATTACTTCATAAATTTGGCGATATATATGAACTGTATTAAAACTGACGTTTGCTCCTAGAGATGAGAGCTTGGTTAGAATTGTTAAACATTTTAGCAGTGGTTTAGACCGTATTGCGTGGACGCACTGGTGTCCTTGTAAAATGATTTTTTTTCACGGAAACCACATCCTTAATATAAGTCCCACCCTGCCCTTGCAACATTTTGTTCGGTTCTTGTTGTTGCCTTATAGATTTTGTGTGTTTGTTTGTTTTGCAGTAAGAGTAACAGAAGTCGCACCATTTTGCACAATCATGCAAATTTAAAAACGAGGTCAAAAACACAAGCTTCATTAACTCAGGCGCATTTGCAATGGATATTCTGAAAGGGACAGGTTTTTCGTCGCTTATCTAGGCAAAATGAGTATGTGTCAACAACGTCCATAGGAGAACAAAGGAGTAGAATTACATTAACAGTCAATGTCAACGACAACTTATCCGAGAACCAGAGATTGAAGAATGCTCCTTTAACGTAAAATCGCACCATTTAACACTTCAAACTACTGTGTACGCCTTTGTGTATATGCGTGTGTGGACGACAAATCATTGGTTACACTACTTGCTCATACTTTTCGATCAAATTAAACTATCTATTCCCACAAACTATTTTTTCTCCGTGGATGATATTTTGAATAATATCCATCGACTATGAGAAAATTGCATGAGCGATGTTTACATTAAGGAAGAGGAATTAAAATTTACATTCTAATGTATTTTGAAAATAGTGTCTATCACAAATTTCATTTAAACATTCTTATTGGTCTAAACCTATACTACGACCAGTTTCAATTGACAGATTTTGACTAGAACATTGTAACGTCGTATCCATAGGCAAGCGTTTAGGGTCCATCCAGTGCAAGTCATGTGACTCATCATCATCTTCATCTTGAACGGTTTTAAATGTTAACAAGTAGCCAAAGAGTTCTACATAGAATGTTGGTTAAATATTTGATTAATGGATCACTAAGTCGATCATTAAGTGTTTGATTAATCGACCTTACTACTCAATTTCCTCACGAGTCGGCACTGTTGTGAAAAAAACAAAACAAATATTTCAATATCACCTTAGCTGGTGTGATGCATAATATTTTGTTATATTGATTAGTTGTTAACAGCGACTCTTTGCCTCATATGCTAAGGAATTTAATTCTCCTGAAAATTGTTTTAGGAGACAAAATAATTGTAATGAATTCTGGTAAGGCCTACACGTAAGCTTTTTACATATTTCAGAAGGATTGAGTAGAAAAATAATTAACTTGGTTAATTGAATCACCAATATGCTGATAGCATTATAAAGAAATCCATCCAAAGATCAGAGAGCTGCTGTAAGTGTTTTCAAAGAGACAGCTCACTAAAAGCAAACATTGTAACAGCAAATTCTCAAATGCGTTGTCATATAGCATCTTATTTGACAAAGTGACAGGAGATATTTTCGACAGCGTTTTATCTTCAATTTACCTCAACACTTTTCGAAAGCGCATACACCTCTTGACGGGTGAACACTGGAATTTTGTCAGGAACAGTTTGTTTGACAAATGACATCTTCCCTTTTAACTTTGAAATAAAAGAGTCCATTCGGAAAAAAGGCTTTGAAAAATACCCGTTTAAAACTTTCTTTGAATTCAAAGTAACTTTAAAAATGCAGTATCCTTGTTATCTTTACGTACGACTGAGAATGATCGATGAGGATGTGGTCATCTCTCAATCAAAAACACGTGCGACACTAACTGACGTTGTGTTTTTCAAAGCGTTTACAAGTTCCCGCCATTAACATGGCTCCATTATCATTTACGTTAACTACAGATTGATTAATCCAAAACAAAATCGTCTTGTCATTCTTTCGACTTTGGAATATCTGTGCAATAGGGAAATGATTTTTATGTGTCATTGCTTACGTTAATATTTACATGCGTTGTTAAAAAACTTACTGTAGTGTGAAACAACGCAAAACGATTGACATTTGAACAGCGAATCGACTTACTACGATACGTTATTTTCTAAAATCAATCAAACAATATAACTTAAACAACGTTTTTTTCCCCAGAATTTGTTATTACATAGTGTAGGAAATATCACGTTAACAAAAGATGAGGACTTTGAATTCACTGTCTTATCTTTTTTCGAAAATCAAAATTCAGTGTATATATCCCCGATAAGTTTACACAGGCAGGCCCTTTGGGCGGTGGCCATTTTCAGTTTGAAAGATCGCTTATTGTCGGAAAATTTGGTTCTCTAATACGAAACTTTGCACAGTGACCGCTGATATTTATTCTGTATTTGGTAAGAGGGATATGAAAGGCTTCATTAAAGTGTGTTGGAGAAAAATTTTAGGCCTCTAATTTTGAGGCGCACACTATCGTAATCAAAATAGTAAATTTTAAGAAATCGGTGGTATGGACAGCAATATAGACGAAAAAAACAAATACTTTTGTGAACGCAACAGTTACGAAAAGCAACGTGGCTGATATCAACGACAGGGAGAAGTGTTTGTACCAGAGGTTCACCAGGTAGAGCTGATCACCAGGGCATTCAAGTGTATAGCAGGATCAATTTTAATTTCGTGACATGGGGTTGAAACTTCAGTAGAAATGTCAACCCTCTTTGTTCAATATGATCAATTAGTTAATTGAGTGTGTGGGTGTAATGACAAGAACGGCTGCAGAGTTTTGTACTCTGAAATAACGACATTATTTGCCACAGACTTTTATTTTCCTTATGTTAGTTGATATACATTTTACTGAGTCTCAAAATTTTCAAATTACTATATATTTAGTTATGATTTTGCACAATCAGCTCACGTGACAAGTACAAATACTGCAAATTTCCAAATCTTCCTGTATTACCATCCTCTACATGACATGCATTTGTAGAAAATTTAGTTTAACCACTTAAATAAACGACTGCGCACGAGCATTCAATCGATTTGTTGTATATCACTTATTGTTATTGTGTTATCAATTACTTCATAAATTTGGCGATATATATGAACTGTATTAAAACTGACGTTTGCTCCTAGAGATGAGAGCTTGGTTAGAATTGTTAAACATTTTAGCTGTGGTTTAGACCGTATTGCGTGGACGCACTGGTGTCCTTGTAAAATGATTTTTTTCACGGAAACCACATCCTTAATATAAGTCCCACCCTGCCCTTGCAACAGTTTGTTCGGTTCTTGTTGTTGCCTTATAGATTTTGTGTGTTTGTTTGTTTTGCAGTAAGAGTGTCAGAAGTCGCACCATTTTGCACAATCATGCAAATTTAAAAACGAGGTCAAAAACACAAGCTTCATTAACTCAGGCGCATTTGCAATGGATATTCTGAAAGGGACAGGTTTTCGTCGCTTATCTAGGCAAAATGAGTATGTGTCAACAACGTCCATAGGAGAACAAAGGAGTAGAATTACATTAACAGTCAATGTCAACGACAACTTATCCGAGAACCAGAGATTGAAGAATGCTCCTTTAACGTAAAAACGCACCATTTAACATTTCAAACTTATGTGTACGCCTGTGTGTATATGCGTATGTGAAAGGCAAATCATTGGTTGCACTACTTGCTCATACTTTTCGATCAAATCAAACTATCTATTCCCACAAACTTTTTTCTCCGCGGATGATAATTTGAATAATATCCACCGACTATGAGAAAAATTGCATGAGCGATGTTTACATTAAGGAAGAGGAATTAAAATTTACATTCTAATGTATTTTCAAAAGATTGTGTATCACAAATTTCATTTAAACATTCTTATTGGTCTAAACCTATACTACGACCAGTTTCAATTGACAGTTTTTGACTAGAACCTTGTAACGTTGTATCCATAGGCAAGCGTTTAGGGTCCATCCAGTGCAAGTCATGTGACTCATCATCATCATCATCTTAAACGGTTTTAAATGTTAACTAGTAGCCAAAGAGTTCTACATAGAATGTTGGTTAAATATTTGATAACGGATCACTAAGTCGATCATTAAGTGTTTGATTAATCGACCGTACTACTCAATTTCCTCACGAGTCGGCACTGTTGTGAAAAAATTTATTTCAATATCACCTTAGCTTGTGTGATGCATAATATTTTGTTATATTGATTAGTTGTTAACAGCGACTCTTTGCCTCATATGCTAAGGAATTAAATTCTCCTGAAAATTGTTTTAGGAGACGAAATAATTGCAATGAATTCTGGTAAGGCCTACACGTAATATAACACTGTAAAGGAGGAAAAATTGATATTGATCAGAAGGCTTTTTACATATTTCAGAAGGATTGAGTAGAAAAATAATTAACTTAGTTAATTGAATCACCAATATGCTGATAGCATTATAAAGAAATCCCATCCCAAAGATCAGAGAGCTGCTGTAAGTGTTTTCAATGAGACAGCTCACTAAAAGCAAACATTGTAACAGCAAATTCTCAAATGCGTTGTCATATAGCATCTTATTTGACAAAGTGACAGGAGATATTTTCGACAGCGTTTTATCTTCAATTTACCTCAACACTTTTCGAAAGCGCATACACCTCTTGACGGGTGAACACTGGAATTTTGTCAGGAACAGTTTGTTTGACAAAATGACATCTTCCCTTTTAACTTTGAAATAAAAGAGTCCATTCGGAAAAAAGGCTTTGAAAAATACCCGTTTAAAACTTTCTTTGAATTCAAAGTAACTTTAAAAATGCAGTATCCTTGTTATCTTTACGTACGACTGAGAATGATCGATGAGGATGTGGTCATCTCTCAATCAAAAACACGTGCGACACTAACTGACGTTGTGTTTTTCAAAGCGTTTACAAGTTCCCGCCATTAACATGGCTCCATTATCATTTACGTTAACTACAGATTGATTAATCCAAAACAAAATCGTCTTGTCATTCTTTCGACTTTGGAATATCTGTGCAATAGGGAAATGATTTTTATGTGTCATTGCTTACGTTAATATTTACATGCGTTGTTAAAAAACTTACTGTAGTGTGAAACAACGCAAACGATTGACATTTGAACAGCGAATGGACTTACTACGATACGTTATTTTCTAAAATCAATCAAACAATATAACTTAAACAACGTTTTTTTTCACAGAATTTGTTATTACACAGTGTAGGAAATATCACGTTAACAAAAGATGAGGACTTTGAATTCACTGTCTTATCTTTTTTCGAAAATCAAAATTCAGTGTATATATCCCCGATAAGTTTACACAGGCAGGCCCTTTGGGCGGTGGCCATTTTCAGTTTGAAAGATCGCTTATTGTCGGAAAATTTGGTTCTCTAATACGAAACTTTGCACAGTGACCGCTGATATTTATTCTGTATTTGGTAAGAGGGATATGAAAGGCTTCATTAAAGTGTGTTGGAGAAACATTTTAGGCCTCTAATTTCGAGGCGCACACTATCGTAATCAAAGTAGTAAATTTTAAGAAATCGGTGGTATGGACAGCTATATAGACGGAAAAAAACAAATACTTTTGTGAACGCAACAGTTACGAAAAGCAACGTGGCTGATATCAACGACAGGGAGAAGTGTTTGTACCAGAGGTTCACCAGGTAGAGTTAATCACCAGGGCATTGAATTTTATAGCAGGATGAATTTTAATTTTCGTGACCTGGGTTGAAACTTCAGTAGAAATATTAACCCTCTTTGTTCAATATGATCAATTAGTTAATTGAGTGTGTGGGTGTAATGACAGAACGGCTGCAGAGTTTTGTACTCTGAAATAACGAAATTATTTGCCACAGACTTTATTTCCTTATGTTAGTTGATATACATTTTACTGAGTCTCAAAATTTTCAAATTTACTATATATTTTAGATATGATTTTGCACAATCAGCTCACGTGACAAGTACAAATACTGCAAATTTCCAAATCTTCCTGTATTACCATCCTCTACATGACATGCATTTGTAGAAAATTTAGTTTAACCACTTAAATAAACGACTGCGCACGAGCATTCAATCGATTTGTTGTATGTCACTTATTGTTATTGTGTTATCAATTACTTCATAAATTTGGCGATATATATGAACTGTATTAAAACTGACGTTTGCTCCTAGAGATGAGAGCTTGGTGAGATTGTAACAAAATTTTAGCAGTGGTTTAGACCGTATTGCGTGGACGCACTGGTGTCCTTGTAAAATGAATTTTTTCACGGAAACCACATCCTTAATATAAGTCCCACCTGCCCTTGCAACAGTTTGTACGGTTTTGTTGTTGCCTTATAGATTTTGTGTGTTTGTTTGTTTGCAGTAAGAGTAACAGAAGTCGCACCATTTTGCACAATCATGGAAATTTAAAAACGAGGTCAAAAACACAAGCTTCATTAACTCAGGCGCATTTGCAATGGATATTCTGAAAGGGACAGGATTTTCGCCGCTTATCTAGACAAAGTGAGTATGTGTCAACAACGTCCATAGGAGAACAAAGGAGTAGAATTACATTAACAGTCAATGTCAACGACAACTTATCCGAGAACCAGAGATTGAAGAATGCTCCTTTAACGTAAAAACGCACCATTTAACATTTCAAACTAATGTGTACGCCTGTGTGTATATGCGTATGTGAAAGGCAAATCATTGGTTGCACTACTTGCTCATACTTTTCGATCAAATCAAACTATATATTCCCACATACTATTTTTTCTACGCAAATGATAATTAGAATAATATCCATCGACTATGAGAAAAATTGCCTGAGCGATGTTTACATTAAGGAAGAGGAATTAACGTTTACATTCTAATGTATTTTCAAGAGAGTGTGTATCACAAATTTCATTTAAACATTCTTATTGGTATAAACCTATACTACGACCAGTTTCAATTGACAGATTTTGACTAGAACATTGTAACGTCGTATCCATAGGCAAGCGTTTAGGGTCCATCCAATGCAAGTCATGTGACTCATCATCATCATCATCTTAAACGGTTTTAAATGTTAACAAGTAGCCAAAGAGTTCTACATAGAATGTTGGTTAAATATTTGATTAATGGATCACTAAGTCGATCATTAAGTGTTTGATTAATCGACCGTACTACTCAATTTGCTCACGAGTCGGCACTGTTGTGAAAAAAAAAACAAATATTTCAATATCACCTTAGCTGGTGTGATGCATAATATTTTGTTATATTGATTAGTTGTTAACAGCGACTCTTTGCCGCATATGATAAGGAATTAAATTCTCCTGAAAATTGTTTTAGGAGACAAAATAATTGTAATGAATTCTGGTAAGGCCTAAACGTAATATAACACTGCAAAGGAGGAAAAATTGATATTGATCAGAAGGCTTTTTACATATTTCAGAAGGATTGAGTAGAAAAATAATTAACTTGGTTAATTGAATCACCAATATGCTGATAGCATTATAAAGAGTCCCATCCCAAAGATCAGAGAGCTGCTGTAAAGTGTTTTCAATGAGACAGCTCACTAAAAGCAAACATTGTAACAGCAAATTCTCAAATGCGTTGTCATATAGCATCTTTTTTGACAAAGTGACAGGAGATATTTTCGACAGCGTTTTATCTTCAATTTACCTCAACACTTTTCGAAAGCGCATACACCTCTTGACGGGTGAACACTGGAATTTGTCAGGAACAGTTGTTTGACGAAATGACATCTTCCGTTTTAACTTTGAAATAAAAGAGTCCATTCGGAAAAATACCCGTTTAAAACTTTCTTTGAATTCAAAGTAACTTTAAAAATGCAGTATCCTTGTTATCTTTACGTACGACCGAGAATGATCGATGGAGATGTGGCAATCTCTTAATCAAACACACGTGTGACACTAACTGACGTTGTGTTTTTCAAAGCGTTTACAAGTTCCCGCCATTAACATGGCTCCATTATCATTTACGTTAACTACAGAATGATTAATCCAAAACAAAATCGTCTTGTCATTCTTTCGACTTTGGAATATCTGTGCAATAGTGAAATGATTTTTATGTGTCATTGCCTACGTTAATATTTACATGCGTTGTTAAAAAACTTACTGTAGTGTGAAACAACGCAAAACGATTGACATTTGAACAGCGAATCGACTTACTACGATACGTTATTTTCTAAAATCAATCAAACAATATAACTTAAACAACGTTTTTTTTTTTTCACAGAATTTTGTATTACACAGTGTAGGAAATATCACGTTAACAAAAGATGAGGACTTTGAATTCACTGTCTTATCTTTTTTCGAAAATCAAAATTCAGTGTATATATCCCCGATAAGTTTACACAGGCAGGCCCTTTGGGCGGTGGCCATTTCCAGTTTGAAAGATCGCTTATTGTCGGAAAATTTGGTTCTCTAATACGAAACTTTGCACAGTGACCGCTGATATTTATTCTGTATTTGGTAAGAGGGATATGAAAGGCTTCATTAAAGTGTGTTGGAGAAACATTTTAGGCCTCTAATTTCGAGGCGCACACTATCGTAATCAAAGTAGTAAATTTTAAGAAATCGGTGGTATGGACAGCTATATAGACGGAAAAAAACAAATACTTTTGTGAACGCAACAGTTACGAAAAGCAACGTGGCTGATATCAACGACAGGGAGAAGTGTTTGTACCAGAGGTTCACCAGGTAGAGTTAATCACCAGGGCATTGAATTTTATAGCAGGATGAATTTTAATTTTCGTGACCTGGGGTTGAAACTTCAGTAGAAATATTAACCCTCTTTGTTCAATATGATCAATTAGTTAATTGAGTGTGTGGGTGTAATGACAAGAACGGCTGCAGAGTTTTGTACTCTGAAATAACGAAATTATTTGCCACAGACTTTTATTTTCCTTATGTTAGTTGATATACATTTTACTGAGTCTCAAAATTTTCAAATTACTATATATTTTAGATATGATTTTGCACAATCAGCTCACGTGACAAGTACAAATACTGCAAATTTCCAAATCTTCCTGTATTACCATCCTCTACATGACATGCACTTGTAGAAAATTTAGTTTAACCACTTAAATAAACGACTGCGCACGAGCATTCAATCGATTTGTTGTATGTCACTTATTGTTATTGTGTTATCAATTACTTCATAAATTTGGCGATATATATGAACTGTATTAAAACTGACGTTTGCTCCTAGAGATGAGAGCTTGGTTGAGATTGTAACAAAATTTTAGCAGTGTTTAGACCGTATTGCGTGGACGCACTGGTGTCCTTGTAAAATGAATTTTTTCACGGAAACCACATCCTTAATATAAGTCCCACCCTGCCCTTGCAACAGTTTGTACGGTTCTTGTTGTTGCCTTATAGATTTTGTGTGTTTGTTTGTTTTGCAGTAAGAGTAACAGAAGTCGCACCATTTTGCACAATCATGGAAATTTAAAAACGAGGTCAAAAACACAAGCTTCATTAACTCAGGCGCATTTGCAATGGATATTCTGAAAGGGACAGGATTTTCGCCGCTTATCTAGACAAAGTGAGTATGTGTCAACAACGTCCATAGGAGAACAAAGGAGTAGAATTACATTAACAGTCAATGTCAACGACAACTTATCCGAGAACCAGAGATTGAAGAATGCTCCTTTAACGTAAAAACGCACCATTTAACATTTCAAACTAATGTGTACGCCTGTGTGTATATGCGTATGTGAAAGGCAAATCATTGGTTGCACTACTTGCTCATACTTTTCGATCAAATCAAACTATATATTCCCACATACTATTTTTTCTACGCAAATGATAATTAGAATAATATCCATCGACTATGAGAAAAATTGCCTGAGCGATGTTTACATTAAGGAAGAGGAATTAACGTTTACATTCTAATGTATTTTCAAGAGAGTGTGTATCACAAATTTCATTTAAACATTCTTATTGGTATAAACCTATACTACGACCAGTTTCAATTGACAGATTTTGACTAGAACATTGTAACGTCGTATCCATAGGCAAGCGTTTAGGGTCCATCCAATGCAAGTCATGTGACTCATCATCATCATCATCTTAAACGGTTTTAAATGTTAACAAGTAGCCAAAGAGTTCTACATAGAATGTTGGTTAAATATTTGATTAATGGATCACTAAGTCGATCATTAAGTGTTTGATTAATCGACCGTACTACTCAATTTGCTCACGAGTCGGCACTGTTGTGAAAAAAAAACAAATATTTCAATATCACCTTAGCTGGTGTGATGCATAATATTTTGTTATATTGATTAGTTGTTAACAGCGACTCTTTGCCGCATATGATAAGGAATTAAATTCTCCTGAAAATTGTTTTAGGAGACAAAATAATTGTAATGAATTCTGGTAAGGCCTAAACGTAATATAACACTGCAAAGGAGGAAAAATTGATATTGATCAGAAGGCTTTTTACATATTTCAGAAGGATTGAGTAGAAAAATAATTAACTTGGTTAATTGAATCACCAATATGCTGATAGCAATTATAAAGAGTCCCATCCCAAAGATCAGAGAGCTGCTGTAAAGTGTTTTCAATGAGACAGCTCACTAAAAGCAAACATTGTAACAGCAAATTCTCAAATGCGTTGTCATATAGCATCTTTTTTGACAAAGTGACAGGAGATATTTTCGACAGCGTTTTATCTTCAATTTACCTCAACACTTTTCGAAAGCGCATACACCTCTTGACGGGTGAACACTGGAATTTTGTCAGGAACAGTTTGTTTGACGAAATGACATCTTCCGTTTTAACTTTGAAATAAAAGAGTCCATTCGGAAATATACCCGTTTAAAACTTTCTTTGAATTCAAAGTAACTTTAAAAATGCAGTATCCTTGTTATCTTTACGTACGACCGAGAATGATCGATGGAGATGTGGCAATCTCTTAATCAAACACACGTGTGACACTAACTGACGTTGTGTTTTTCAAAGCGTTTACAAGTTCCCGCCATTAACATGGCTCCATTATCATTTACGTTAACTACAGAATGATTAATCCAAAACAAAATCGTCTTGTCATTCTTTCGACTTTGGAATATCTGTGCAATAGTGAAATGATTTTTATGTGTCATTGCCTACGTTAATATTACATGCGTTGTTAAAAAACTTACTGTAGTGTGAAACAACGCAAAACGATTGACTTTGAACAGCGAATCGACTAACTACGATACGTTATTTTCTAAAATCAATCAAACAATATAACTTAAACAACGTTTTTTCACAGAATTTTGTATTACACAGTGTAGGAAATATCACGTTAACAAAAGATGAGGACTTTGAATTCACTGTCTTATCTTTTTTCGAAAATCAAAATTCAGTGTATATATCCCCGATAAGTTTACACAGGCAGGCCCTTTGGGCGGTGGCCATTTTCAGTTTGAAAGATCGCTTATTGTCGGAAAATTTTGTTCTCTAATACGAAACTTCGCACAGTGACCGCTGATATTTATTCTGTATTTGGTAAGAGGGATATGAAAGGCTCCATTAAATAGTGTTTGAGCAAAATTTTAGGCCTTTAATTTCGAGGCGCACACTATCATAATCAAAGTAGTAATTTTTAAGAAATCGGTGGTATGGACAGCTATATAGACGGAAAAAAACAAATACTTTTGTGAACGCAACAGTTACGAAAAGCAACGTGGCTGATATCAACGACAGGGAGAAGTGTTTGTACCAGAGGTTCACCAGGTAGAGTTGATCACCAGGGCATTCAAGTGTATAGCAGGATCAATTTTAATTTTCGTGACATGGGGTGGAAACTTCGGTAGAAATGTCAAGCCTCTTTGTTCAATATGATCAATTAGTTAATTGAGTGTGTGGGTGTAATGACAAGAACGGCTGCAGAGTTTTGTACTCTGAAATAACGACATTATTTGCCACAGACTTTTATTTTCCTTATGTTAGTTGATATACATTTTACTGAGTCTCAAAATTTTCAAATTTACTATATATTTTAGTTATGATTTTGCACAATCAGCTCACGTGACAAGTACAAATACTGCAAATTTCCAAATCTTCCTGTATTACCATCCTCTACATGACATGCATTTGTAGAAAATTTAGTATAACCACTTAAATAAACGACTGCGCACGAGCAGGTAATCGATTTGTTGTATGTCACTTATTGTTATTGTGTTATCAATTACTTCATAAATTTGGCGATATATATGAACTGTATTAAAACTGACGTTTGCTCCTAGAGATGAGAGCTTGGTTGAGATTGTAACAAAATTTTAGCAGTGGTTTAGACCGTATTGCGTGGACGCACTGGTGTCCTTGTAAAATGAATTTTTTCACTGAAACCACACCCTTAATATAAGTCCCACCCTGCCCTTGCAACAGTTTGTTCGGTTTTTGTTGTTGCCTTCTAGATAGTGTGTGTTTGTTTGTATTGCAGTAAGAGTAACAGAAGTCGCACCATTTTGCACAATCATGCAAATTTAAAAACGAGGTCAAAAACACAAGCTTCATTAACTCAGGCGCATTTGCAATGGATATTCTGAAAGGGACAGGATTTTCGTCGCTTATCTAGGCAAAGTGAGTATGTGTCAACAACGTCCATAGGAGAACAAAGGAGTAGAATTACATTAACAGTCAATGTCAACGACAACTTATCCGAGAACCAGAGATTGAAAATGCTCCTTTAACGTAAAAATGCACCATTTAACATTTCAAACTAATGTGTACGCCTGTATGTATATGCGTATGTGAAAGACAAATCGTTCGTTACACTACTTGCTCATACTTTTCGATCAAATCAAACTATCTATTCCCACAAACTATTTTTTTCTCCGCAGATGATAATTTGAATAATATCCATCGACTATGAGAAAAATTGCATGAGCGATGTTTACATTAAGGAAGAGGAATTAAAATTTACATTCTAATGTATTTTCAAAAGATTGTGTATCACAAATTTCATTTAAACATTCTTTTTGGTCTAAACCTATACTACGACCACTTTCAATTGACAGTTTTTGACTAGAACATTGTAACGTCGAATCATAGGCAAGCGTTTAGGGTCCATATTTCAATATCACCTTAGCTGGTGTGATGCATAATATTTGTTATATTGATAAGTTGTTAACAGCGACTCTTTGCCTCATATGCTAAGGAATTAAATTTTCCTGAAATTGTTTTAGGAGACAAAATAATTGTAATGAATTCTAGTAAGGCTTAAACGTAATATAACACTGTAAATGAGGAAAAATTGATATTGATCAAAAGGCTTTTTACGCATTTCCGAAGGATGAGTAGAAAAATAATTAACTTGGTTAATTGAATCATCAATATGCTGATAGCATTATAAAGAGTCCAATCCCAAAGATCAGAGAGCTGCTGTAAAGTGTTTTCAATGAGACAGCTCACTAAAAGCAAATATTGTAAGAGCAAATTCTCAAATGCGTTGTCATATAGCATCTTATTTGACAAAGTGACAGGATATATTTTCGACAGCGTTTTCTCTTTAATTTACCTCAACACTTTTCGAAAGCGCATACACCTCTTGACGGGTGTACACTGGAATTTTGCCAGGATCAGTTTGTTTGACGAAATAACATCTTCCGTTTTAACTTTGAAATAAAAGAGTCCATTCGGAAAAAAGGCTTTGAAAAATACCCGTTTAAAACTTTCTTTGAATTCAAAGTAAATTTAAAAATGCAGTATCCTTGTTATCTTTACGTACGACCGAGAATGATCGATGAGGATGCGGTCATCTCTTAATCAAAAATACCTATGTGCCCATAGATCTCAACATATACACTCAAATGATACTTTTAATGACCACATTTTCCTGCCCCATCAAGACTAGTACTCCTATTACAAGTGGGGACTATGTCATTGTAAATGACTTGTTGAGTTAATGGTTGTATCACAGTATTCGATATATCTAATTCTGTTTTTTTTTCCATTTTATATTCTGAATAATTACATTAAACATATTTCACTGTCTCCAGTACATTTCATTTAAGTATTTTCACTTCATGCACTTTATCCCTTTCACACATGTTAAATATCTGACCAGAGAACAAACACTAAATAGTCCAGGATGGGAGCTACAGTGTCATTGACGCTATTTTTACTTCAGCCAATTCCTAATTTGCATATTAAATGAATTTTCATACTTAGGGTATTCATCTGAATTGACTTGATCAAAATTGATGTAACTTGCTATGTACATTTCAGACACTGTAATACAATATTATTGAAAGTCATTAATCATTTTCTCTTCAGCAATTCCTAATTTGCATGTTTAATGAACTTTCCTAATTAGAGATATATATCTGAATTGACTTGACCAAAGTTGACAAAACTTGCTACATATATTGCAGATACCATGATACAACATTATTGACAATCATTAAGCATTTTTACTTAAGTCAATTCCTAATTTACATATTTAATGAACTTTGCTTATTAGGGATATATACTGGGATTTACTTGATCAAAGTTGGCAAAACATGACAACATTGATGATTATACCTGGTTAAAACAATATCGAAAGTCATTTCACATTTTCATGTCAGCTAATTTACAATTTGCATATCTAATGAGCTTTCACAGCTCGGCATATATGGCTTGAAGGACTTGGCCAACGGTAATATACACTTGCTATATAAATGACAGCAGTCAAAGAACTTTAATATTTTTATTTCAGCTAATTACATATTTGTATACTTCATGACCTTTGAGAATTAATCAGCGGTGATTATTGTTCATTATGTTGATCATAATACTTTCAATGAAGTTGCAAACATGTGGCAAAGGTTCAAATTTACACATAACTGTATGAAACACGTGAGCATTTTCAGTTCATATCTGGTTAGCATTCGCCACTTGAGGGAGCACTTTTAGACAGACCATGGCAGCTCAAGTTGAATGACATGGATTTGACTTGGTCATCGACCGCTAAACTGAAGTACAGTTATTGTCACACACCATGTCAACGACGATTTTGTGGCAAGACCATTGGTCAAGTATTCGATATGACCAGCGACAGGTATGCAGGGAGAGAGGCAATAACTTACTACCGAAAGAATGGTGACGTCATACGCATAAGCTTCAAGGAGCTGAGACAACAAGTTGATGGGTTCGCCAAGGGCCTGATAAAACTTGGTCTACAGAAAGGTGAAAAGTTGGGAATAGTGGTTGGCAGAAGATATGAGTACATCGTGGCTTACTTTGGAGCCGTAAAGGCAGGTATTGTCGCTGTCCGACATTTTCCTTTACTTAAGGCCGACCGACTGGTAGCGCAAATAAACAAAGTTGGCTCGGCGGCCTTGGTCATCGACGGCGATACTCTGACCGTTATTCGTAATGCGGTTCCAGCAGTTGAAGAAGCCCTTGTTCCATGTTGTCTTCAGCCTCTTCCAAGTGTTCGTTGTTTCATCAACATTGATTCATGGAAAATAAGTGGGCTTGCTTATCCTTAAGAGAAATTATCAGCTCGTCCAATGGAGGCTCGGAACTACAGAGTTCGGAAAACGAAATTCAGCCAGATGACCCTGCTGTAATCTTTTTTACTTCCGGCAGTACTGGAATTTGGAAAGCTGCAGTTCACAGTCACAGTGTCATCGACAAATTATCAATTTCATTATCCGAAATCCATGCACATGCCAATAACGAGCAACCTGGCTGCCACCTTTGTGTTGTGCACATGTATCCAGTTTCAGCTGAAGCCTTGTTTGCACCAGTGTTAACGGCTGGAGATAGGCTTGTTTTGCCTGAATCAGTTGATATGCAGACATTTCTTTATACTTTGCAGAAAGAACGTTGTACATCTACAGTTATTTATCCATCTTATGCACTTGAAATTATCAACCTCACTGAAAAGCACGATTTCTCCTCTTTGAAATTAGCACTCATCGGAGGAATTATTCTACCCTCGCCCATTCTCGAAAAATTAAAGAAAGTTCTGACTCCAAATATACAAAATGCATTTGGCATGACAGAAGCGTTACTTGTGACGTCTCACGTTCCTTCAGACCCTGTCGATGGACAAGTCCAAACTGTTGGGCGGCCAATTCCACATTCAGAAATTAAGCTGGTTGACGAGAACTTCAGAATTGTACCAGTCAACACGGAAGGAGAAATCTGCGTCCGCGGCCCTAACGTATTCAAGTACTACCATGGTGACGAAGACAAGACGTCGAGAGAGAAAACTCAAACAGGATGGTTTATGACTGGAGATGTTGGAGTTATGCTCGATGATGGCAGAATTAGGCATCTTAAACACGATTGGAACTAATTTGGGATAATTGGATAGGCACAATTTCTCAAGAATTTTAGAAATTTATTTAATATTACACCTGATTTGCTCACCACCTTCAAAATTTTATTCAAAATTTACGATGCTGTTGAAATGTTATGAGTAAGAATCAGTGCATGATAGTGTCTAATGCAATATTGTTCAAAACATATGAACAATATTTATATTTGAATGAAAATATGAGAGTTTGTCTGTAGTTTCTTCATTACTGAAAAACTAGTAATAATCTCAGTTTGTCAATTTTCCTCGACCAAAATGAAGTCTTTTGATTGATTTACAGTTAAGTCAGTCAGGGTCATTTAAAATGTGCCCTGACTCAATTAAATGTTTATGAAGCCTTAAATTCACGAAAAAGGCAGGGGCATTTCAAAAGTGCCCTGACTCAAAAGTCGTCAATTAGAGAAATTTTAAGCATTTTGTCTCGTTTCTTCAGTACATTTACACAAAAATCAACATTTTTTCATAAAAATGAATCCGATGAAAAAGGTATGCAATAATCATTGTGTTTTCGTTGTTTTGTTCGATATGAACAATATTTCAAATTTTACTCTTTTCTATCATTTTGTAAAATTTCAGCTGTAAAAATTTCGATTTCGTTACATTTTCCCAATAATTACCTTCATCCAATTTTCCCAAATAGTTCCAATCGTGTATCTTGGGAGAAAAGATGATTGTATTAAGAAAAAAATATTGAAAATCTATCCTATGGAAATAGAGAGGCATCTAGTCGGTCACTCTAAGGTGCAACTGTGCCAAGCAGTAGCTGTCCCAGACGAGAAGTTTGTGAATGAGGTTTGTCTGTGCGTGGTACTGAGACCAGACATGGTGTGTACAGAAGAAGAAATAATGGGCATCTTGAAGGAAAAGCTAGACGAACTTCGCGTTCCAAAGCATATTCTTTTCTTTGATAGCTTTCCTACTACTGAGAGTGAGAAAATCTCGCGCAAGAGGGTGGCAGAGATGGCGGTTGAAAGACTTAAGTTATAAAGAATTTGAGCATACTGGAAGCATATTCTTTTCTTTGATAGCTTTCCTACTACTGAGAGTGAGAAAATCTCGCGCAAGAGGGTGGCAGAGATGGCGGTTGAAAGACTTAAGTTATAAAGAATTTGACCATACTGGAAAGTAGGTTCAATTCCAATTTTGATGATATACATGTCCGTATACATAGAACATAGCATTATCTCTTGCTCTAACTTTTGTTGTATGTTACAGTTTGTATTATCTATAAAAAAGCAGTTTGTTTTCCAACGCCACAAGGATGGCAATATGTCAAACGTATACCTTAGCAAGGCGGTATGTAATTTACCTTATGAAAGGTACTGTTTTAATTACATTCTCCTACAGACTGGAATTCTGTCTTAGAGTATCAACAAAATGACAAAGAACGCCAATGTTAGGATAATCAGTATTTTTAAACTTACATTTCCGCGATATATTCATGTATCTTCATGCAAAAATATCTAAGATATAGGAAATTACGTTTTGTAAAAACAAATACAATAAGATAATTGATGCAAGCACCAAAACATCACTGTACTTTAACATAATAAAGGGAGATTAAAATATTTCGAAAATACTTTTTTTCAGAAGATATTTTCAGATATTGTCTCACAGAATCTGTGTTTTCCCTATACATGACTATTTTAATACAGGAACAGTGAATTTTCCTGTTTATCGACATTTCTTGCTTTTAAAAATAGACATTGATGAGATCATACAACCGACATATTTTACGGTTAATTGCAATAGAAAACGACATTGCTCTTACAAAAGGAATTTCTACGACAATTTTGAAACAACAATATTTCTGTATTGTTACAGAGGTCATTCATTACGACCTGTGGCCAATATTTAAGCTTTGCCAAAACAAAACGTGTTACACCTGTATATGTTTTACCACTAAACTTGTTACCTTTCGCCTAGTGACCGATAAGACAAAATAAGTATGTTGCTCGTAAGTCATGTGAAGGCAGTTTGTTTTGTAGAATAGCCCAATGTTCTGCGTCTTTTTTTTATTTTCTCTTTATCCGGGTGAGGTTGATGAAAATATCTACCATCTAGCATCATTAAAGGGATAAAGTCGGCCATGTTTTATGATTTTTGTTTGATTCGAGATACTAATTACATTGTTTGACATGTCGAACGATACTGAATGAATGGGTGACCATGCATATATACGACCCCGGTTTTAGACACGATCAATTAAACCATCGCGAAATTGAATTAATGGTCATATCTTTCGACATGTCAAACAGTACAAGTGGTATCTCGCATCAAACAAAATTCATGAAAAATGGCCGACTTTGTCCCTTTAAGATAAGGCAATATTTAAGGAAGTCGTGTTTTGCTGAATATGTAATCTTAATTTCAACAGTGTAAGTGGTGCGTATGTCATCCTCTTAACAATGCTGCACAGAGAAATATTTTAATAAGCCTCTCCCTTTTGAATGACTTACTGGTGAATGAAAATAGTTATGACTTAAAATCACTCGGTAAACAATATGGGCAACAGGAGCTAAATGGTGTAACCACCAAATAAGCAAGAATATTGTCATGCGCTCAATTAAGGACATCGAGATTTTTTTTTGCAAAAGTGAAAATGAACAGACAGATGGCGAGTTATTCTTCTTTTGCAAAGGATATTTATTCCGGGCCCAACACAGTGTAACATATTAATGTTCTTTTTTTCCTGGAATTTCACAAGTGCATTAAATAATCATTGCATCACCGTGCAATACTGTGACTGTTTACTGTCGATCAAGACAATTTCTGTTAAATTTGATATCATTAATTTAAGGAGATCACCTATTGTATCGTCTTGCATTTAGACAGACAACAATACTGAATTGGAATTCTGAGATAACGATTAATTAACTGCTGTAGTACGGAATAAGTGAATTTTATTGACAGAAATTTGCAATTTTGGTAAAGGCTCGACTGAGACCGTTGGGCGACAAAATTAACAGCGCTGTTATGTGACCAAAGTTGAAATTCCGTCCAGTCTCGAAACCACGAAAAACGCATAAACAAAAACAACTAATTAAATAAATACATTCGCGATTCAAGTAAGATTTATCACTATTCCACCGACTGGAAGCGCTCCATTCATATGATTTACCACTGTGAAACAATTATTGTGTGCCCACAGCACTTGTGTAGACTTTGAGGGGTCACCTATTCCGTGCAAGCGACTCCTTCGAACAAACTTTCGTGGAAACATTGGCATTGTTATCATTGGTGTCTCTTCAGTTCTATCTTATGACACGTTTGAACAACGATTTTAGAGCAATTTAGGTAAGTGTACAAACTGTGAATATCTCAGAGGTGTATTTAATGTCGACAATATGTTTCAGAGCACACGACAGCTAAAGACATATCTAAAACATTAATAATTATAAGGCACATATGTGACTTGTATGTTGAGGTATCTTGCCGTTTGAACATACGTGAATGCCCCTTACATGAGTTAAAGGATTTCCACAAACTTTAAGTATAAAGTGGATCAGTGTTGACATTAGCTGCGAACATGCAAGTGGTTCTGTGGCGTAGATCAGGCTCAGATCAGGAGTCGTCTACACAGAGCCGCTGGGAGCTAACATAAGGCTTTTTCAGTAGCTTATTACGACGCGGCTAGGTGTAAATCTTTAAATAAATAAACATAAACCCACTTTGTAACTGACTATTTTGGACTCTTCATCTACTTCTGCTTACTACCTCGAATATAAGAAAATGTATTTTCCATCCTATTTTTATGAGCCGTCGACGCTTTGTTCTGTGTCAAATGATAACCTCTGCCCTCTGAGCGTGCAGTATATTGAACACTTAATAGGGGGAAAGTTCACAACCTTAGCAGTGACCCCGTCCATACGTGTCACGCTTTACCTAGTATGCTTGAAAGTGAATGTAAAAGCCTATGCAATAAGTAAGGGTGAAACATGAATCATAGTTAGAAGGTAAAAAGGCTTTATTTTTCAAATTAATGCGTTATATTATTTGTATACATTTTCTTAAGGCAATACCGCCAGGAACTGCACGCGATCACGAGGCAAAGTCTTGGTATACATTGTTTACAAAGACTTAATTTTTTAATACTCTGCCAGAAACATTTCATTGCATAATCTTGCAATACTGTAACGGTTTACTGTCGATCAAGACAATTTCTGTTAAATTTGATTTCATTAATTTAAGGAGATTACCTATTGTATCGTCTTGCATTTAGACAGATAACAATACTGAATTGGAATTCTGAGGTAAACGATTAATTAACTACTGTAGTACGGAATAAGTGAATTTTATTGACAGAAATTTGCAAATTTGGTAAAGGCTCGACTGAGACCGTTGGGCGACAAAATCAACAGCGCTATTATTTGACCAAAGTTAAATATTCTGTCAAGTCTAGAAACCATGGAAAACGCAAAAACAAAAACAACCAATTAAATAAATACATTCGCGATTCAAGAGATTTATCACTATTCCACCGCCTGGAGGCGCTTAATATAGATGATTTACCACTGTGAAACAATTATTGTGTGCCCACAGCACCTGTGTAAACTTTGAGAGGTCACCTATTCCGTGCAAGCGAATCATTGGAACAAACTTTCGTGGAGACATTGGCATTGTTATCCTTAGTGTCTCTTCAGTTCTACCTTCTGACACGTTTGAACAAGGATTTTAGAGCAATTTAGGTAAGTGTACAAACCGTGAATATCTCAGAGGTGTATTAAATGCCGACAATATGTTTCAGAGCACACGACAGCTAAAGACATATCTAAAACATTAATAATTATAAGGCACATATGTGACTTGTATGTTGAGGTATCTTGCCGTTTGAACATACGTGAGTGCCCCTTACATGAGTTAAAGGATTTTCACAAACTTTAAGTATAAAGTGGATCAGTGTTGACATTAGCTGCGGACATGTAAGTGGTGCTGTGGCGTAGATGAGGTTCACATCTGGAGTCGTCTACACAGAGCCGCTGGGAGCTAAAATAAGGCTTTTTCGGCAGCTTATTACGACGCGGATAGGTGTAAATCTTTGAATAAATAATATTTTGGACTCTTCATCTACTTCTGCTCACTACCTCGAATATAAGAAAATGTATTTTCCATCCTATTTTTATGAGCCGTCGACGGTTTGTTCTGTGTCGAATGATAACCTCTGCCCACATAGCGTGCAGTATATAAGTTCACAACCTGAGCACTGACCCCGTCCATACGTGCCACGGTTTACCTAGTATGCTTGAAAGTGAACGTAAAAGCCTATGCGATAAGTAGGGGTAAACCATGAATCATAGTTAGAAGTTAAAACGGCTTTATTTTCAAATTAATGTGTTATATTATGTGTATACATTTTCTGATGGCAATACCGCCAGGAACTGCACGCGATCACGAGGCAAAGTCTTGGTATACATTGTTTACATAAAACTGATTTTTTTTAATACTTTGCCTGAAATATTTCATTGCATCATCTTGCAATAGTGTAACTGTTTACTGTCGATCAAGACAATTGCTGTTAAATTTTATTTTAATCATTAATTTTAGGAGATTTCCTATTGTATCGTCTTGCATTTAGACAGACAACAATACTGAACTGGAATTCTGAGGTAAACGATTAATTAACTACTGGAGTACGGAATATGTGAATTTATTGAGAGACATTTGCAATTTTGGTAAAGGCTCGGCTGAGACCGTTGGGCGACAAAATCAACAGCGCTATTATTTGACCTAAGTTAAATATTCTGTCCAGTCTAGAAACAATGGAAAACGCAAAAACAAAACAACCAATTAAATAAATACATTCGCGATTCAAGAGATTTATCACTATTCCACCGCCTTGAGGCGCTTCATATAAATGATTTACCACTGTGAAACAATTATTGTGTGCCCACAGCACTTGTGTAAACTTTGAGAGGTCTCCTATTCCGTGCTAGTGAATCATTCGAACAAACTTTCGTGGAGACATTGGCAGTGTTATCCTTCGTGTCTCTTCAGTTCTATCTTCTGACACGTTTGAACAACGATTTTAGAGCAATTTAGGTAAGTGTACAAACTGTGAATATCTCAGAGGTGTATTTAATGTCGACAATATGTTTCAGAGCACACGACAGCTAAAGACATATCTAAAACATTAATAATTATAAGGCACATATGTGACTTGTATGTTGAGGTATCTTGCCGTTTGAACATACGTGAATGCCCCTTACATGAGTTAAAGGATTTTCACAAACTTTAAGTATAAAGTGGATCAGTGTTGACATTAGCTGCGAACATGCAAGTGGTGCTGTGGCGTAGATCAGGTTCAGATCAGGAGTCGTCTACACAGAGCCGCTGGGAGCTAAAATAAGGCTTTTCGGCAGCTTATTACGACGCGGATAGGTGTAAATCTTTGAATAAATAAACATAAACCCACTTTGTAACTGACTATTTTGGACTCTTTATCTACTTCTGCTTACTACCTCGAATATAAGAAAATGTATTTTCCATCCTATTTTTATGAGCCGTCGACGGTTTGTTCTGTGTCAAATGATAACCTCTGCCCTCTTAGCGTGCAGTATATTGAACACTTAAAAGGGGGAAAGTTCACAACCTTAGCAGTGACCCAGTCCATACGTGTCACGGTTTACCCAGTATGTTTGAAAGTGAATGTAAAAGCCTATGGCATAAGTAGGGGTGAAACATGAATCATAGTTAGAAGGTAAAAAGGCTTTATTTTTCAAATTAATGCGTTATATTATTTGTATACATTTTCTTATGGCAATACCGCCAGGAACTGCACGCGATCACGAGGCAAAGTCTTGGTATACATTGTTAACAAAGACTTAGTTCTTTAATACTCTGCCAGAAACATTTCATTGCATCATCTTGCAATACTGTAACGGTTTACTGTCGATCAAGACAATTTCTGTTAAATTTGTTTTCATTAATTTAAGGAGATTACCTATTGTATCGTCTTGCATTTAGACAGACAACAATACTGAATTGGAATTCTGAGGTAAACGATTAATCAACTACAGTAGTACGGAATAAATGAATTTTATTGACAGAAATTTGCAATTTTGGTAAAGGCTCGACTGAGACCGTTGGGCGACAAAATCAACATCGCTATTATTTGACCTAAGTTAAATATTCTGTCCAGTCTAGAAACAATGGAAAACGCAAAAACAAAAACAACCAATTAAATAAATACATTCGCGATTCAAGAGATTTATCACTATTCCACCGCCTGGAGGCGCTTCATATAAATGATTTACCACTGTGAAACAATTATTGTGTGCCCACAGCACTTGTGTAAACTTTGAGAGGTCACCTATTCCAAGCAAGCGAATCCTTCGAACAAACTTTCGTGGAAACATTGGCATTGTTATCCTTAGTGTCTCTTCAGTTCTATCTTCTGACACGTTTGAACAACGATTTTAGAGCAATTTAGGTAAGTGTACAAACTGTGAATATCTCAGAGGTGTATTTAATGCCGACAATATGTTTCAGAGCACACGACAGCTAAAGACATATCTAAAACATTAATAATTATAAGGCACATATGTGACTTGTATGTTGAGGTATCTTGCCGTTTGAACATACGTGAATGCCCCTTACATGAGTTAAAGGATTTTCACAAACTTTAAGTATAAAGTGGATCAGTGTTGACATTAGCTGCCAACAAGCAAGTGGTGCTGTGGCGTAGATCAGGTTCACATCTGGAGTCGTCGACACAGAGCCGCTGGGAGCTAACATAAGGCTTTTCGGCAGCTTATTACGACGCGGATAGGTGTAAATCGTTGAATAAATAATATTTTGGACTCTTCATCTACTTCTGCTCACTACCTCGAATATAAGAAAATGTATTTTCCATCCTATTTTTATGAGCCGTCGACGCTTTGTTCTGTGTCGAATGATAACCTCTGCCCACATAGCGTGCAGTATATAAGTTCACAACCTGAGCACTGACCCCGTCCATACGTGCCACGGTTTACCTAGTATGCTTGCAAGTGAACGTAAAAGCCTATGCGATAAATAGGGGTAAACCATGAGTCATAGTTAGAAGGTAAAACGGCTTTATTTTTCAAATTAATGTGTTATATTATGTGTATACATTTTCTGATGGCAATACCGCCAGGAACTGCACGCGATCACGAGGCTAAGTCTTGGTATACATTGTTTACATAAAACTGATTTTTTTAATACTTTGCCTGAAATATTTCATTGCATCATCTTGCAATAGTGTAACTGTTTACTGTCGATCAAGACAATTGCTGTTAAATTTTATTTTAATCATTAATTTTAGGAGATTTCCTATTGTATCGTCTTGCATTTAGACAGACAACAATACTGAACTGGAATTCTGAGGTAAACGATTAATTAACTACTGGAGTACGGAATATGTGAATTTATTGAGAGACATTTGCAATTTTGGTAAAGGCTCGGCTGAGACCGTTGGGCGACAAAATCAACAGCGCTGTTATGTGACCAAAGTTAAAAATTCTGTCCAGTCTAGAAACCATGAAAAACGCAAGATCAAAAACAACCAATTAAATAAATACATTCGCGATTCAAGAGATTTATCACTATTCCACCGCCTGGAGGAGCTTCATATAAATGATTTACCACTGTGAAACAATTATTGTGTGCCAACAGCACTTGTGTAAACTTTGAGAGGTCTCCTATTCCGTGCTAGTGAATCATTCGAACAAACTTTCGTGGAGACATTGGCAGTGTTATCCTTGGTGTCTCTTCAGTTCTATCTTCTGACACGTTTGAACAACGATTTTAGAGCAATTTAGGTAAGTGTACAAACTGTGAATATCTCAGAGGTGTATTTAATGCCGACAATATGTTTCAGAGCACACGACAGCTAAAGACATATCTAAAACATTAATAATTATAAGGCACATATGTGACTTGTATGTTGAGGTATCTTGCCGTTTGAACATACGTGAATGCCCCTTACATGAGTTAAAGGATTTTCACAAACTTTAAGTATAAAGTGGATCAGTGTTGACATTAGCTGCGAACATGTAAGTGGTGCTGTGGCGTAGATCAGGTTCACATCTGGAGTCGTCTACACAGAGCCGCTGGGAGCTAAAATAAGGCTTTTCGGCAGCTTATTACGACGCGGATAGGTGTAAATCTTTGAATAAATAAACATAAACCCACTTTATAACTGACTATTTTGGACTCTTCATCTACTTCTGCTCACTACCTCGAATATAAGAAAATGTATTTTCCATCCTATTTTTATGAGCCGTCGACGGTTTGTTCTGTGTCGAATGATAACCTCTGCCCACATAGCGTGCAGTATATAAGTTCACAACCTGAGCACTGACCCCGTCCATACGTGCCACGGTTTACCTAGTATGCTTGCAAGTGAACGTAAAAGCCTATGCGATAAGTAGGGGTAAACCATGAATCATAGTTAGAAGGTAAAACGGCTTTATTTTTCAAATTAATGTGTTATATTATGTGTATACATTTTCTGATGGCAATACCGCCAGGAACTGCACGCGATCACGAGGCAAAGTCTTGGTATACATTGTTTACATAAAACTGATTTTTTTTAATACTTTGCCTGAAATATTTCATTGCATCATCTTGCAATAGTGTAACTGTTTACTGTCGATCAAGACAATTGCTGTTAAATTTTATTTTAATCATTAATTTTAGGAGATTTCCTATTGTATCGTCTTGCATTTAGACAGACAACAATACTGAACTGGAATTCTGAGGTAAACGATTAATTAACTACTGGAGTACGGAATATGTGAATTTATTGAGAGACATTTGCAATTTTGGTAAAGGCTCGGCTGAGACCGTTGGGCGACAAAATCAACAGCGCTGTTATGTGACCAAAGTTAAAAATTAATTCTGTCCAGTCTAGAAACCATGAAAAACGCAAGATCAAAAAGAACCAATTAAATAAATACATTCGCGATTCAAGAGATTTATCACTATTCCACCGCCTGGAGGAGCTTCATATAAATGATTTACCACTGTGAAACAATTATTGTGTGCCCACAGCACTTGTGTAAACTTTGAGAGGTCATCTATTCCGTGCAAGCGACTCCTTCGAACAAACTTTCGTGGAAACATTGGCAGTGTTATCCTTGGTGTCTCTTTAGTTCTATCTTCTGACACGTTTGAACAACGATTTTAGAGCAATTTAGGTAAGTGTACAAACTGTGAAGTTCTCAGAGGTGTATTTAATGTCGACAATATGTTTCAGAGCACACGACAGCTAAAGACATATCTAAAACATTAATAATTATAAGGCACATATGTGACTTGTATGTTGAGGTATCTTGCCGTTTGAAAATACGTGAATGCCCCTACATGAGTTAAAGGATTTCCACAAAATTTAAGTATAAAGTTGATAAGTGTTGACATCAGATGCGAACACGCAAGTGGTGCTCTGGCGTAGATCACGCTCGTATCTGGAGTCGTCTACACAGAGCCGCTGGGAGGTAACATAAGGCTTTTTCAGTAGCTTATTACGACGCGGATAGGTGTAAATCTTTGAATAAATAAACATAAACCCACTTTGTAACTGACTATTTTGGACTCTTTATCTACTTCTGCTTACTACCTCGAATATAAGAAAATGTATTTTCCATCCTATTTTTATGAGCCGTCGACGGTTTGTTCTGTGTCGAATGATAACCTCTGCCCTCTTAGCGTGCAGTATATTGAACACTTAAAAGGGGAAAAAAGTTCACAACCTGAACACTGACCCCGTCCATACGTGCCACGGTTTACCTAGTATGCTTGAAAGTGAACGTAAAAGCCTATGCGATAAGTAGGGGTAAACCATGAATCATAGTTAGAAAGTAAAACGGCTTTATTTTTCAAATTAATGTGTTATATTATGTGTATACATTTTCTGATGGCAATACCACCAGGAACTGCACGCGATCACGAGGCAAAGTCTTGGTATACTTGGTTTACAAAAAGTGAATACTTTGCCTGAAACATAACATTGCATTATCTTGCAATACTGTAACTGTTTACTGTCGATCAAGACAATTGCTGTTAAATTTGATTTGAATCATTAATTTTAGGAGATTTCCTATTGTATCGTCTTGTATTTAGACAGTCTGAGACAACAATACTGGACTGGAATTCTGAGGTTAACGATTAATTTACAACTGGAGTAAGGAATAAGGGAATTTATTGAGAGAAATTTGCAATTTTGGTAAAGGCTCGACTGAGACTGTTCGGCAACAAAATTAACAGCGCTGTTATTTGACCAAAGTTAAATATTATTTTCAGTCTAGAAACCATGAAAAACGCAAAAACAAAAAGAACCAATTAAATATATACATTCGCGATTCAAGAGATTTATCACTATTCCACCGCCTGGAGGAGCTTCATATAAATGATTTACCACTGTGAAACAATTATTGTGTGCCCACAGCACATGTGTAAACTTTGAGGGGTCACCTGTTGCGTGCAAGCGACTCCTTCGAACAAACATTCGTGGAAACATTGGCATTGTTATCCTTGGTGTCTCTTTAGTTCTATCTTCTGACACGTTTTAACAACGATTTTAGAGCAATTTAGGTGAGTGTACAAACTGTGAATATCTCAGAGGTGTATTTAATGTCGACAATATGTTTCAGAGCACACGACAGCTAAAGACATATCTAAAACATTAATAATTATAAGGCACATATGTGACTTGTATGTTGAGGTATCTTGCCGTTTGAACATACGTGAATGCCCCTACATGAGTTAAAGGATTTTCACAAACTTTAAGTATAAAGTGGATCAGTGTTGACATTAGCTGCCAACATGCAAGTGGTGCTGTGGCGTAGATCAGGCTCACATCTGGAGTCGTCTACACAGAGCCGCTGGGAGCTAACATAAGGCTTTTTCGGCAGCTTATTACGACGCGGATAGGTGTAAATCTTTGAATAAATAAACATAAACCCACTTTGTAACTGACTATTTTGGACTCTTTATCTACTTCTGCTTACTACCTCGAATATAAGAAAATGTATTTTCCATCCTATTTTTATGAGCCGTCGACGGTTTGTTCTGTGTCGAATGATAACCTCTGCCCACTTAGCGTGCAGTATATTGAACACTTAAAAGGGGAAAATTATAAGGCACATTGCACGTAGTCATTGTTTGGCTATATTGTTCTTATAAAATGCCAGTCTTACATGGTTTTCACCCCAGATTAAGGATTTTTGCGAGTGACCGAACATGTGGTTTATTTTGATCATCGACGGCGTATTGATGTATGCAAATCATTTTTATTCCGTCTATCAATTTTTGCACGAATTCCTACAAGGCAGGTTTTCTATGCAAACTATGAATATGATTATCGTTAACTCCCGAAGCTGTCAAGTTGAAATAGTTGCAGGTTACTTTCAGTCAAAAGATTATTATGCTATTCACTACTTCATCAACACAATGCTACTAGCGACGTTCCACATATGAAGCGGGCAATAACACATTTATTGATTGGCAATGAGGGTAACAGCACACAAATGTTGCCCGAGGGAATGAGTCTCACCCCAAAACAGTATTTTCACTCATATCGCATTTTTGCAGCACTAAAATATTTGGTTGTTAAGTTCTTATGATGCTTCATCAGACATCTGAAAACGAAAGCTATCGTCTGGAACATGCTATCTGTCAGATTTTATAACACCCGCATGACTTGTCAAAAATCTGCGAAACCCTTGTATATTTACTCTATTAATAATTATGCGTAGGTTCTATTCGTCAGCATCTGTGTCATAACAATATAAAGTTATTTACAAGGACTTACGTTCGATGATATATATTAGAGGACGTGAATTCTGGTGTCGGAGAATAGCAAAGTACGAGGGCGTAATTCCACTATCTTGTTGATAACCTTATTATTGTTCACCGCCAGGAGTCAAATTTTTACCGTGTGACAGTGTTTTGAAAATGTTGGCCGGTAACGTGCTCTTTGCATGTATCAGCCCCAAAGTAATGCTTAACACGTGACCGTAAATTAACGAATCACAACAGAGAATTTGGATGCGGCGTGTTACTATATTATGCTTGATGTGCTACTGTATCACCTAGAACAATTCTTACAGGACAATACAAAGGAAATTATCCATACCACAAAACATCTCTTTTCTCTTGAATCTTGTCGCAATCTGACCACTCTTAACACATTTGTGACCCGTTTGTACATTAGGTTGTTTAGCTTTCGAGGCGACTGTTTATCAGACAGATGAGAACGAAAACCTATGTCGTGTTTGCGAGCATGCAATTCGGAACCAAAGTGCGGTTCCTTCATCAGTTGCTCGAAATGATTTGTTTTCCCACATGTTAATTTGATATTAGCGACTTTTCGTTAAATAGAGATGCTAGTTGTGGTCTCAACTCTGATTGGTTTGTTGATCAAAACGTTTGTGTTCATTTTTATCCTAGTGCTTGATTTGTGATTGAATGAGGACGGCTTTTATTTTTTTCCTTTGGTATGCTATGACTCGTTCTTATTGAGAAATTCGTGTCACCCAAGCGGCACTTTCGAAAGCATCATTAAAGGTAAACTCCTCCGTTATGCTTGCACATGCGATTACAACTCAGACATCATTGAAAAGGTCAATTTTTTCACACGAAAACTTCAACGACGAGAAAAAAAAGAAATAAGATGTTAATATCACAAAACGTCAACGAAACCTCATCGATAAAGACAAGAGGAATGACGTAAGAACATAATGGGTTTACACAGCGAACTGTAGTCATTTCATCAAAAGCAGCCAAAACAAACAATGTCTAATGAAATATTGGAAAATAATAGAAGACGATCAAACACTGGCAAAAGTTTTTCCAGAAAAACCAATCATATCAAACAAAAGGAATAAAA